>NC_143179.1:13648863-13951893 GCF_047325235.1 Durio zibethinus
CTAGATCATAATGTTAGATGTTACTTGTTATTAATAATTAAATGTATATCGTTTTTCTCAATTCTTTTTTGGATAAAAGACCTTTTTTAATTTTGTTATAAAAAGTTACTAAGAACGATACATATTTAGTATTTTAAGATTTATAAATGTAATATATACATTATTAATATAAAAAAATACTTACATATTAAAAAAATATAAAAAAGTTTGATATCTATTTAATATGCATTTAATATATATATATTTATATTTAAATTTTAATATATACATTACTAATATAACAATCATAAATATATACACAATTATATTAGTTTTTAGTACTAAATCCAAAATAATGAACTACTAAAGACTAAGGAATAAAATAATAATGTATTATATTAATATTATTATTTATATTGTATTTATATTATTAATATAAAAATAATTTTATAATATTATTAAATGAGTATTATAATTAAATGTTTAAATAATTTTTATATAGTATTAAATAGATAATTAGATATCATAATTAAAAAATTAAAAATTAAACTAATCTTTATATGTTTTTATTACATTAAAATAAATATAAAAGTGCATTAAATGTGTTAAATATGTTAAACGTGTATCTTGTGACATGATTAAATTAAACGTATTTTTCATGTTATATCACGTCTTAAATATATATCCGTGTGATATATTTTATCTAAATATATTTTTCGTGTCTTGTACGTATTTAGATATATCAACATATATAAAATATGAATTACATCATGTTAAAATTCATATCGATACGAATAAATATAACACATATTTTTAAAATATATATAATATATATAATTTTTTGTGTATTTTTTGTATTAGTGTATGAAATTACCAAATATATATATATATATATTTATAAAAACCCACACGCTGAAAGGTTATCGAGAAAGTTTAAAAGAGTTGCGTATTGAATGAAAGACTATTACAACTCATGCATCTAGTCATATATAGAGGAAATGATACCGTGAAAATTCAAATAATATTATTACTTATTTAGGCTTTAAGATTTTTCAAAAAATTGTTTTTCAATATTGTTCCACTAAATGAAAGAGATCTATTGCATTTGTTAAAGATTAAATCTTCGAGACTCCAAATTTTTGTTGAAGATAGGAATAGAGATAGATACATGTCTTTTTAATAAAATTGTTATTTGTATGAAGTTCTTTTTTAAAATTTTTTTAAAAAAAAATATGTTTACTAAAAGTTATAAAATCTAAACCATAATTATTCTAAAAACAAAAAGCCTACAAGTTACTACTTAATCTATCTATAAACTGAATTAGGCCCAAACAGGATATTAGTAAGCTTTAGACTTGTTCAAACCCGACTTAACTTGTAATGTGGGCCTCATTTGCTGTCCAGACATATTCAGATTGTAAAGAAAGTTTCCTAAACTCAGCTCAAATCTACCTATATTTCAATTTTTAAAAGAAAAAAATAATAAAATATATAATAAAATGAACTATGATAAAATAAAACCTAAAAAATGACTTTATTAATGTAATTTTGAACAAATTTGATACATGTAGGTATAAGACATTAATGTTTACACATATTAGTTAATTGTTTATTTATTTTTAGGAGTGATCAACTTATACAATATAAAATTAAAAAAATTTATACATTTTTTTAAATTATTAATTTCAATAGATTCAAGATATGAGATTAAATCCTTTTTTTACATGTTTTTCTCATTCTTAGATCTATTGAAATCAATAGTTAAAAAATATATAAATTTTTTTAAGTTTTACATCATAAGTTGATCTTTCTTCTTTATTTAATATAATTATAACTATAGAATATATAAAATAGTTATTTGAATCAAATATAATCCTTAAATGTTATGTGATTTTTTTAAACAAACCTTTAATTAAGTTTAAATTCATTTAACATATCTAATATTTATATCCAAACCTTTTAAATTTTAAATGAATAACCCAACACTTGGGCTTAAACCTAACGATTTGTGTATTCGTATTATATAAAACACTGAAATTTATATATTTATATAATATTTTATATAAAAATTATGTGTTACAATTCGTGTTAATATAAAATCATAAAATACTTTTTTTTTTGTTTTATTAAATCTATGTATAGCGATTGTTAAAATTTTAAATTATATCACATTCGCATCTTATTTTTATATTATATTCGTATCATATCATTATATCTTATTTTAAATTATTAATTCTATTTGGTATGGTCTAACAATAATAGCATACAAAATACTAATTTTTAAGAGTGTTCATTTGATTAGTTTGATTAATTTTAAATTGAATTAATTTAATTATGTTATTTTATTTTTATTAATCGAACTAAATTTTTTAATTTTAAAAATTAGTTGATTGAAATTAATTTAATCGGTTCACTTAATTTTTTTGATTAATTGAATAATAAAATATATTAAGTTAAATTATATTTTAATTTTTAATTTTTTCATATATAAAATAAATTAAATAAAATTATTTAATAAAAATATTCAAATGCCAAAACATTTAGTTAAACAGTCTAATAACTTGAAGTGAAATAAATAATTTCATATATTTTTAATTTTATATATAAACTTTATAATATTTGATTTAAAATTTTGATAAATTTAATTATTTTAATTTTCAAATAAAATTAATCAAAAATTAAAATTTTTAAAAATAACTTTTATAATCAACTAAAATTAATTCAATAATTAATTAATTAATTAAATTAAATCAATACGATGGATTAATTCTTTTAAAACTGATGGTCCTAACTTATTCTAATTTACCGTAATTTCATTATATTATTTTACGAAACATAAATAAATTGATAAATTAATGGGTTTTAGAATTAGATTCGGTAAGATTTAAACACCTTAACCCGTTTCAAAGCTGCAAGAAGTGGAAACAGAATCTCGAGAATCGAAGCCAGAGGACTAGATCTCCAACAACCCAAAATTTTTTTCCAGGTATTTACTTTTCGTGCCTTGTTTAATTCTATCATTTTCCATCTGAAACATTTGTGTTTACCCACTACAAATAACGTAAGATAATTTCTAACATTTCAGATTTATTGCAATAACCGTTGAGACTCTTAGGCTAATCCTACACTCAATTACTGGACTCTGAATTTGTGAATGCATTTAGGGGTTATAATTTTTACAAGTTTTGCAAGCGTTCAAGGTTATTGTTGTTTGTCTGTTGACAGTAATGTTCAATCGTGGAACAAAGTCAAAGGCATGGCATGGGCCTCAAAACTACCCAGTTATAGTGCCAGTTATGTTTCTGGTATCAGTCTTAGTAGCATTGGTTTTGCTTTTCCAAAAAGATGATGTAAACCCGATGTCGGCATATGGACTACATGAGCAAAAATGGAATAGGTTTGAGTCTTTGGTGCAATTTAATCCTGAAAGGGAATTCAGGAATGGGACGGATTTGATATGGCAAATACCCGACTCGCCTAAGGGTGTTCTTTTTCTGGCTCATGGATGTAGTGGTAGAGCTGTTAACTTTTGGGATAGGTCTTCTAAATGCCCTAAATGTGTTGGTTTACCGGAGGAAAGGCTGCTTGTTCTTCATGCACTTGCACGGAAATTTGCTGTCTTGACTATATCGAGTGTAGGGAGATGCTGGACGTTTGGGAAGGAAAAATTGATTGTTGAAGATATTATAAGATGGTGGATTAATAGACAGAAGCTTGAAAAGCTTCCTCTTGTGGCGTTGGGGGCCTCTTCTGGTGGGTACTTTGTATCTGCACTTGCTAATGATTTGAAGTTTAGTAGTATAACACTTATGATTGCTGAAGGAATATTTGATCAAATGGACATCAGACAGGACTATCCGCCAACCCTATTTGTGCACATGCCAAAAGACGCTCATAGGCAACAAAAAATAACTGAATTTATGGAAGTTTTGAGAAATAAAGGGATTGATGTTGCAGAGATTGAATGTATGGAATTACCTCTGTCACCAACTTTTTTATCTGACAGAATCCCAGGTCTCACTCAGACTATTTCTGCTAGATTGTTCAATTTATTCCGGGAGAAAGGCTTTATAGATGAGAATGGGTATATGAAAAGGGATGGGCGTGCAACACATTGGAAAGAAGCTGTCGAGGATAGTAAGACTACTTTGTTGAAGGACTGGGTGCATCCTGTTCAGGAGGAGCTAAATCTTGCGTTTGCACACCATGAAATGACTAGTTTGCAATCTGAAGAGATCTTTAAATGGGTTGAATCTCATATGACCTGAAGTATTCTTTTGTGCCACATTCTCCTTTCGCAGCCACGGAAAAAGCTTTGCAGACTGTTTCCAACCAAAGTACTGTCAGTCGAAAATGATCTTACTTACAGCTTATAGTTACAATCCCTCAACTTGAGCTGGACTAAATTGTCTACAGGTTGAAGCTTATCTTCAAACAACCAAAGACAATGGAATGTAAAGCCACCACCTTGCATTAAAACCAAACTGCAGCATGCACTATGTATTAGGTAAACTTAGCTATATTTGGGAAATAAAGCAATCTTCATTACACTCTGAATACTATTACATACATTTTTTGTGGAATTGCAAAGTATCTCTTTTTGCCTTTTAGGGGTCTGTTTATGCTTGCTTTGAATGAGGTATCTTTTGTGTTGTCTTTATACTTTTTCATTTGGCATTTTCTCCTTGCTAGTTCACCTATAGCTTAACAATTTTGTATGTGAAGTCTGAAAAATATTTGACTGCTGGACTTTGTTGATGTCTTCTGGAATAAAAACATTTTAGTGCTTTGGTAAACTTAAGGCTTAGGGTGGTCCACAATTTTATTCACCTGCTTGAAATGTTTGAAAAATAGGATTTTTTTTTATTATTTTGCAACCCTTCCCCTCCCTCTTGGATGATTAAAAATTGATTCTGATGTATTAATATATTATTCAGTAAAAGCACCCCTTCTCCCCCCCCCCCCCCCCCCTTTCAATTTCACTTTGCTGTTTTAATTTTATTTCTACTCTAAAGAAACTTAAAACTAGTAGATGATCTATTCTGAAATTTAAAAATAAAACAAGAGAGAGAGAGAGAGAGAGAGAGAGAGAGAAAAGAATCCTAGCCATATAGGAGGAAAGGGGTACTTCTATATTTATACCCCAAGTTTCAGCAATCAACTTATTGGTGTTATAAACCTTGAATGAAACTAGTCTGGACTGCAAGGCTTCGAGAACTTAATCCTTGCTGATGGTTAGAAGAAGAAAATGCAGTGATTAACACTTCTAAGCACCCAAACAAGCATTAATTATGTGTTTGGAGGAAAAAACAGAAAAGAACTTTAGATATGTATTTTAGAATGAAAGTGCAGAAAAAACTGTTTGTCCTTCAATTTTTTCTCCATGGAAGAATGGAGAGTGGAGAGTTCGTACTTTATGAGTAAAATATGGGATTATAGATGTATATGCTTTAGTCTTTGCATTAATTATGCAATTGAGTTTGCTATCTTGGTGTTGTGCTTGTGGGTTTGTTTTACATGACTCTATAGTTCCGTTAAATAAGATCCTATATTACATATTCCAAACATTTCTATTCACCAAAGTAATATGCAAAATACATTGATAGTCTACTCTGAGTTAATTAAATAGTAAATGATGTTTTAATTCTCACATGTGTGGAGGAATTAAAATTGCTATGTATTGAAATCTCCACTTATTATTTTTATCAATTAATATTGGATATGAGAATGCTTGATTGAAAGATTATGGTAATGGATGATTCTGATGATGGATAGAATTAGTTCTTATTTGAGTGCATGGTCTTATTGTTATTACTCTAAATATGTGAAATGTCTATTTTTTTTACTCTAAATATGTGAAATGTCTATTATTCACTATCATTAGTTGTCATTCTTCTATTCTTTATCCTTGCTGCTTTTGTTCCGGACGGTTTCGATATTCTTTTCTGAATTCTATTTTCCATCCCAATACTTTGGCGTGTGACACTTCGTCTCTTCATCCCCAAAGTTTGTACAACACTCTACAAAGTGTGTTTGTAGATTGCATTTGTGTCTCAAAAATCAATATCTGAAATTTTATACTTGTGATGTTGGAGAATATGAAGATGTCTTTGCTCATTGGATTATGTCGTTTATATATATAAAAGAGTGAATTCCAAAAATATTAATAATCATCGATTTAAAATTTTATAATTATAAATATCTTTATAAATTTTTAAATTAACAAATTTATCTATAAATATATAATTTTTATTAATTTATTAAAGTTTAATATAAATCAACTAAAATTAAAAATAGGATTTATGTGAAATTAAACTACTTAAAATTTTAATTTCAAAAGTGTTAAAAGTTATTGGCTAAGATACTTTTAGTAAATATTTTTCTAAATTTTAATTTAAATGAATTTTTTTTATTGTTAGACTCCTTTTATAATTAGACTAAAAAAGTGTTAAGTGATTGATTAAAATACTTTCAATAAAATTTTAATTCTTAAAATGTTAAAAGTGATTGATTAAAATAACATTTGTAATTTTTTTTATAAAATTTTAATTTAAATTACTTTTTTTATTATTTGATTTTTTTTTATAAGTAGAATCATTTTTTATTTTAAATGAAAGTACAAATAGAACTTGATCAAAACTTAGTATGCATAGAAATAAAATAATTATCTGAAGTTTGTTTCTTTGGTTGTTATAAAAATAATTGTATATGTAATTTATGTTGATAAATAAATTCATTAAAAATAATCCTAAGTAAGTTATTAAAACATATTTATTTCTTTTTTTATTTTTTGTCTTTCAATTTTTTTGTTTTAATATATTAAACTATAGATATATGTTAATGATTTTATTATTTATATGTTTTATGACTTGATCATTTGATAAGTGAAAACATAATTAATTTTTTTAGTCCCTTAAAATAATTCTTTAATATATAATTCTTATAGGTTAATCTGATATGTACAATTAATTTTTCTTTTGTATTATTTTCCTTCGAAATTTTTATAATTGTTATACTCATAAACAAAAACTACTATCAAATTAAATACAAATCAATTGTACTTTTCTATGAACAATTAGCATTACGTGATTTATTAAATACTTTAATTGGATTGTTCAATGATTCAAGAGGTGGTGAAGCTACTAGTAACTTAAGATTGGATTTCGTCAAATTGTCATAAGAATTGTTCACATTGATTGAAACAATAATTGATTTAATTTTCTCTCAACTTTAATCTTAATATGCATATATATATGATTAATTTATATCTCAAAATTATTTAATCTTTCTTAATTGTATTAAATTGCCCCCTTTTTTAGTCATTTAAGTGGATGAACGACCTAACATGAATTATTCTAACTAAAAAATTATCAAGTAAAATTAATTGTTGTTTATGAAATCTTTCAAGGTGTTACAAAATTCAATGGAATAGTTTTTTTTTTTTTAATGTGTTTATGCTAAAATTACATTTATTCATGAAAATTGATGTTGTTAATGCCAAAAATGAAATCATTATAAATTGTATGGATATTATATAACAAGTTTGTAATTCTTAGAATTAAAATTTTCTTAAGAAAATAGGAAAGTACCAAGGTAGTAATTTATTTTTTATTTTATTTTAAATTTTAAAATAATGTATTTTAATATTTTTGTATAACAAAAAATTATGTAACTAAAAGAGAAAATATTTAAAAAAATTAAGTTTTTAATTGATAGAATGTACAATTACATTCAATTAAAAGAAGTACCAATTAAATATTATTTTAAGCTGAAAAATGAGATGAAAGGTTGATTGGTTTTGCATAACTTTATCTTCTCTATATGAAAAAGAAGATTAATGTTATATAATGTTTCAATAAAAAAAATATAAATGTATTAATTTCAAATTTCTTTAGGATTAATAAGAAGCTTTTTTATTTTGAACAATATTATATAATCTTTTATTTTCTCCTTTTTATCAGTTGAAAAATGTTGACTATTGTATAAAAAATTTTAAGATTACCATATTAAATAATATTTGTTCAAAAGAATTGAAATTTATCAAATTAATTATCACTATTACATTTAAAATCAAATATTATTATATATATAATTTAACTAAACTTAAAAGTGATTTAAGAACATTCATTAACAAAATTTATTTGATAAATTTTTATTTAATTGTGTATTTAGTATTTCAATCATTTTTAATTTTGACTTTTCATAATTTAAGTTGGATTTTAAATTTATGATCAGTAACCAATTAAGTTGATTCAAGTCTTATCATCTACTTATATTCATACTGTACTCAATTATTCGTTTATCAACTTAAGCAAACTTGACTCAATAATTGATACATGCTTTTTTTTGTTTAAAAGGTTTAATTCATATCGTCTTGAATCCAAATAAAAAAGAAATATATTTAATTACTTATAATTGAAATTTCACTTTATAAATTCTGTTAAAATTAATTAACTAATTCAATCATAAAGACAATAAAAATAAGATATTGAAGATGAAAGAAAAAACTTAAGGAACTTTTGAATTGTTATGGAAGATGAATAAGAAATACTGAATTTTGATTAGATTACTATTTCAATTCATATTTTTGTAATGTTAAATCATTTCAAGTTTTAAATAACTATTAAGTTGTTGACTTTTTAAAATAAATTGAAATCGAGTCAAGTTAGTTCATTTTTATAATTATGTGTATTATGTTATTTTAATTACATTAAAATTTAAAATTAGTAAAAAATTTATTTATACTTAATTTGAGTTTTGAATTGTTTCAAGTTTTGAGTTTATTAATTTATGTTATTTTAGCTATACTTTTATGACATCGGTAATAAATTTCAAAATTGAATGAGAACACAATACAATGAAAATTTAATTGTAAAAGTGATGGAGATACTAATGATAATTCTAGAAAAAAAATATTTATGCCTAAGTCTTGTAGAGATTAAAGGATATATCTTCTTTTGAGTATTTTGAAATTCGTAATGTAGAAATATTAATCTAGATCAACAAGTTTATAATCGTTCATTTGTTGATCAAGTTGCTACTATATGAGTTGAGGGAAATAATTCAAACATTTTATTTGATAGAGATATCATAGTTAGGAAATTAATATAGAGTTAAACAATATTTTGGTTGTTATAATTTTTACAACAATCCTTATTTTTTCCAAATGAAGAAATTGATTGATATTAAAATATAAAAAAAGTCATTTTGAATGATGGTAATAGAAATGAAGTAACAATTAAAAATCTACCATTTTTTTGTTTAGTAAAAAAAATTATGGAGAATTTTAAGGTAATTATTGTGAATTTGATGTTTTTAAAAATTATTATCCATTTAATTTTCATAAATTTTATTTAGCAAATTTTTTTATTAGTACTTTTATCATATATATAATATAAAATTTTTACCTAAAATTATATACTTAAAGATAGAAATATATGGCAAAGTTTATTACTTTTATTGGTGACAGAACACTTTATATATGTTATGCTCCCAATCCCACATTGGAAGAATGTGAGGATATGATATGCTATATATGTTGAGATATAAATCATATTTTAAGGCGTCTTTTATGAGACAAATACATGAAACATTTATATCAAAGCAGATAATACATTGTAGGTTGAGTGTGGATATTTACAAATGTAATATAAAGATCAAAATTTGAACTCTTAGAAGATTTCCAAGGATCATAACCTAGGCTTTGATACCATTATAAACAAAAAAGGGGCTATTTTGAATATTTTTGTAAGTTGAAGGACTTTTTAATAAAGAATGAGAAGTGTATAGGATTTAATGATAAATACCCAGCTTTTAATAGGGTTAACATATACTAGCTGTTTAGCCAACAATTGATCAAAATAAAAGAAAAGGTTTATTTTTCCTTTGTTTTTTATACAGAGCAAACAAGTTGAAGGATTTTAGTTGAAAGTCAAGAATAAAATCTACAATGGAATTTGTCTTCCAAATATGAGTAAATATCCTCTTCCATTTATTAAAATATTTAAAATAGTCCCTCTTTTTTTATATGGGTATTAGAGCCTAGGTTACGATTTTGTAACTATACAACTTTTAATAGGATTAACATATACTAGTTGTTTGGTTGACAATTGATTGAAATAAAAGAAAAGGTTTATTTTCCTCTCTTCTTTATACAGAGCGACTTTAGTTGAAAGTCAAGAGTGAAATCTATAAAGAGATTTATCTTCCAAAGGTGAGTAAATATTATCATTTAATTTTGGAGAAATAGTTTTTGATTGTTGAGTCTTAAAGTTTAACTTGTAATCGAGAAACCTAAAAACCTTATAATCTATTATCACTCTTCAAGATTGGTTTAGGCAAGTCAATTAGGCTTAATTAGTTCATAATGAAGTGTTAAAAAAGATTTAGTAATGTGATTTTATAGTTGTAAAAATAGAAAATAAAAATTGGATGGGGTTAGAACGGAAAAAATTATGTTTCGCATGAATTATGGTCTCTGCAATGGTGGATTAAAACAAAATTTTGTATTAAAAAATAAAATATTATTATGATTATTATATACCGCTAGAAAGCTTGTTGAATCTACTTACCAATGAAATGGAAGTTGATTCCGAGTTTTTTTCAAAAAGTTGTCTAATTTTAACTTATGGATGTGCAAGTTGTATGGTAGCAACAGTAAGGATAAATTATGAAAATTATCGTAAATTTTATACAAGGAATTAAGGATTGAGTCATATATGTTTAGAAAATTTATAGAGTATATTTTCTAATGAAATAAGTAGAACTAAATTTGGAGTCTCTTATGAATAAATATTAATTTTTACTAAAAGGTATACATGTTGTCTGGTAGTAGCAAATGATGTGGATTAAAAAAATTATTACAATTAATCTACAAAGAATTACGAGGTGGACCATTTATTATTAGAAAGCTTATCGAGTTTAGTTTCTAACGCACTAAAAAGATGTTAAATATGAGTTTTATATCTTAAGACAGAGTCATTTTAATGAAAGGAGTTTAGGCTACCAATATTAGTTAGTTAAATTAACCCTTGTATAATTTAGTTGTTTTTAGTATAAAAGGTCTTAAAAAAGGTTGATTAAATTTTGATATATTGCAATGACCTTGAATAGGCCATTAATTATATTGGGGGAAAAGCTAAATGGTAGAATAGAAAGAACGTAAGTAAAATCTTACACATTTTGCTTGTTTTCGAACTTATGTATATATGTATGTTTCTAAATATGTGAAGATTTTATTTCTTTATTTTTGGTACATGAATATAGGATCAAGTATGTGATTATTTTATGTTTTGCTATATAAATGATTGATCCTATTTATAAATGAAACGAGAAGTTGATTTATGCTTAAAAAATGATTTTATGATAATTACGAATTTATATCCTTAAGAAGTGGGATCATTAACACTAGAACTAGTTCTATGGTGTTGGCTAACAGGTTATAATAGTTAGTATAGTCATGATCATACAGCCCTGGCTAGTAGGTTATAATAGTTAGAAATTATCATGAGGATGAAATTATCGATACGACCATTGTCACGGGTTATAGCAATAATTATGGCTAATGATGAACTAATAATTATATTTATGACAATGAATTTCTGATTTTAAGGATTGATCCATGATTTGTATAAGCAAAGATTATGAAAAGAACTGATGATGATTCATGATGATTTATAAAGATTGATTAATGATTTGGTTCTATTATGATAGTTGAATGATAGCATATGTTACAATGATTTATAAATTGACATGTTTTGATATTGATTTATGAATTTATGAAATGTTTGACATCATTATAATGTTTTGAAATGTTTTAACATTATGATTTGATGAATGTTTTGAATGATTTAATGGTATACATGAAAATGATGTTTGATCTGGTAAGATATGTGACCCTATATTTGCTGACCTGTAGTTTGGTTATTCCACTTTTACTTTCTCTTTACAGATAAGTAAATGAAAAGTTTGCTTAATCTTGTGAGAGGCTAGGAGATCAAATTGAAAAATTACTTGAGCATTGGAGATATCATTGGCAAATGAGGTTTTACAAAATGATTTTATATTTTTTATTAGTTTTTATTTGGATATATGGAGATTTATCATCAGCTTATTAAAGAATTTTAGAATGATTAAGAAAGAAGGCTTTGTATTACTTTAGGGTTTTACTTCAAAGTAATATTGCTGTGTTGCGTCTTAGCTTAGGGCATGACATAAAGTAGTATTAGAGTGATCATCGGGTGGAAGGGAGCTAAATGCTACATCATGAGAATCACCTCTAGAATCTTAAGAAAACTAAGTGCTATACGATGGAAACCACCTCTAAAATTTCAACGTCTGGTGTGATCTTGATTCTGTGGATTTGGATATATTTTATGATGGGCTTAATAGGGATGTTAAGTTTTAACAAAGAGAGATTGTGACACCTCTAATTCCATATTAGAAGAATGTGAGGATATGATATGATATATATATATATATATGTTGAAATCTGAACCCATACTTGTGGGGCACCCTTTGTAGAAAAAACCAATAAGACCTTTGAGTAAAAGTGGATAATACCTCGCAGGTTATATACAGTTATTCATAAATGGAAACAAAGCGATCGCCAGTCGAATGGGAGCTAAATGTTATGCCATGGGAACCACCTCTAAAATTCCAAAAGAGTTAAGAGCTACATGGTCAGAGCCATCTATAGAATCCTAACATCTAATATGATCCTGGTTCTATGGATCTATGTGTGATTTGTGTTGAGTTTCATGGGATGTCAATCTTTGTTAGGTTTGACAGGGACATCAAGCTTTAACGAGAGAGATTGTTGACATTCCCAATCATACATTAAAAGAATGTGAAGATATGAAACGATGTATATATGTTGAGATTTAAACCTATACTTATGAAACGTCTTTTAGGGGATAAAATCGTGAGAATTTCAAGTCAAAGCAGATAATACCTCGCAAGTTAAGTGTGGGTCTTCATACTTCAAAATTTTCAATTGTTTATATGCAATTGTACTTTGCTAATAGCTATAAATATACATACACTAATAATTCAATCAAATTATGAATAAATCTTATCTTAGTATGTATTATTTTACCATAAACTAAACAAATTGAAGAAATCTTAGAAATATTGACTTAATGTATATTGTATATATTTATTTAATTTAGTTTTAATCTTTGCGTTAGTATAAAAAATTATAATTTTAACTCATTATTATGTGTTAAACTATAAATAGTAAATTAAGAACATTTACTTATACTATTCAAGTCATTTACACTTAAACTTTTTCTTCTTTTTTTCTTTATTTTGTAAATTACATCATCTATCATATATTGTGGTTACTTTCTTTTTGGACATACACAAATCAATGATAACATAGAAATAGATAATTAATAACTTAGTAATTAATCATTGAAAACTTAAATATAATCAATATAATCTAATAGTAAATTAGTGTAATGATAGCCTCATAGTAAATTAGCAGTCAATAATTGATAACTTTTTAGTAAATAAGTAATAATATAATAATAAATGCCCAACACCTTAATGGTAAATCAATTATAATATAATCATAAATGCATAACAATATAATACTAAATCAAGGATAAGCTAACAAAAAATAAGTGATAACTTAATAGTTAATTATTAATAACTTAATAATAAATTAATGATAACTTAATAGTAAATTAGTGATATTTTAATAGTAAATCACTTTCAGTTTAATAATAATTAATTGATAGTAGTAAATTACAAATTACTTTGTAGTAAATTAATCATCAATTAATTGTAAACAATTGATATTTTAGTAGTTAACCATTGAAAACTTAAAAATAAATCAATATAACACAATAGAAAACTACCAATCAGTAATAACTTACTAGTAAATCATGCATAATTTAATATAAATTAGTAATAATTTGGTAGTAAATCACAGGTAATTTAGGGGTAAATCAGTGATAATTTTATAGTAAATAATTAAAAATTTAGTAAATCAATCATAACATAATAGTAAATATATAAATATATAATAATAAATTATTGATAATTTAGTAGTAAATTGATAACTTAGTAATAAATTAATAATAATGTAATAGTAAATTATTAATAATTTAGTTGTAAATTAGTGATAATTTAATAGTAAATTAGTTAATCATTGATAACTTTTTAATAAATCATCAATAAATTAATAGTAAATCAGTTATAACTTTGTAATAAATCATCAATAATTTCGTGATAGATCACCAACAATTTAATAGAAATCATTTATAATTTAATAGTAAATTATTCATAACTTAATGACAAATCATTCATAAATTAGTAGTAAATTATTGATAATTTAATAGTAAATCATTGATAGCTTATTAATATATAACCGATAACTTAATTGTCAATTATTAGTAACTTTTTCATTTGAAGTTGTTAGGGATTGAACCCTAATTACTAACAAAAACGAAGTCAAAACTTTCATTATAGGGACTAGGATAAACCTATCATGAGCCTATTTAATAAAAAAATTAGTAAAAAATTGTAAACTTGAATAAAATAATAATGTTATTATATAAAAAGAAATTTATCTCATATATTATTAGTGGACTTTTTAAATTTATGTTTCATAGTTGTAAATACATAACAAAATATTAATAAATCAATGATGGTTTAATAAAAAAAATGATAACTTAATAATTAATCAGTAATAACTTATAATTAAATTAATGATAACTTAATAATAAATTAGTTATAACTTAATAGTAAATTAGTTTTAATTTAGTAGAATTAATTAATAAATATAGTAGTAAATCATAAATAACTTAGTATAAACAAATGATAATTGTCATAATGTATAGATCCGAAAATCTATATCTAGACACAATTTAAGGAGTTGCCACTAATCTTTTTATTTAGATGTGATTGGCCATCTAATGAATTTATCCTTTGAAGGAGCTCTTAAACTTGATTAAGGGTCAATAAAAGAATAGATTCTGGTCTACTAATCATAACAGGGTTGGGGAGTTCAGCTACATATGAGGAGGGTTATAACGCCTCCACATGCCTATCCAAATAATGGTTCCATTTTATTTTAAATTATCCTAAGGTCTTGATTCTATTGGTCTTAAATTTTAATATTGAATATTGGAAATAACTTTTAAGATTCTTAATCAATCTGGTAGAATTCTTAAAAATATTTTCTTATCTAAAGAGTATTCAAGAATCCTATTTGTTTTCTTGAAGAGGCTCTGTAGTCGAAAAAAGATTTAATCATATTTTTTTATTTTTGGTTTTTTATTAAAAATATATCTATTATCTTTTTAGATGAGATGGTCATCTAAGAGGGTGTGAATTGGATCTCTTCAAAATTTTCTCAAAACAATGATTTCAAGATAATTGAATGAGGAATTAAATAAATAAGCATTTTTGGTGAAAATATAATACAATCAATAACAATTAATGAACTTAGAATCAAATATTAACAACAATAAATGTAAGAAGATACGGATAGAGAAATCAAATACAATGATTTATAGAGATTCGATTCTTTTCCATAAGGTACCTGCATCCTCTCTTCTTGGTTGTCCACACCAAGGCTTCAATCCACTAATTGAAGAAAACTTCTTACAAGATATAATCTTATCTTCTACTAAATCTCTATCTTTTTCTTAAGGATTACATAACAACCTCTACCTTTATAATATCAAGAGGATATCTCACCTCTTGCTTACAAGATAACTTAAATGATTTTTGCAAACTAAAATACCTTTAAAGGTTGAGTGTTTACCTAATGAAGTATACAGAAATTTGATAAATGAAAAACATCAATGATTTGGATACAATAAATACAAAGATATAGACTTTAAAGTTCTAAAACTTTTGATTTCTTTGAAAGAATGAAAATATGACTCGTTTGATCTTGCTCTCTTAATTCATCAACCTTCTTGTTGTGTTGGAATGCTCAATTTATAGATGAATTGAAAAATTAGCCGTTAGGGATGGCTTGGAAGAAGAAATGCCCATTGAAAACTTGAAAAACTAGCCGTTAGAGTGTTTTTGGGCATAGGGGATTGATCCCTTCATATAGGGGATCAATTGGGTCAATTGAAACAAGACCAATATTTGTGCCAAATACAGGCTACACGATCGATAAGGTAACGGACCTGATCGATTCCTTACCCAAGTGATTGATACCCTATATAAGGGGATTGATCCCTTTTGTAACTTTTTAACCTTAAATTCTTTCTATTTAAAAAATAGATCGATTCCTTAAAGGGGGGATCAATCGGGTTACTTTGAAACCCTAACCAATTAATCCCTATAGCGAGGGGATCGATCCGATCAAGCTGGGTGGTTGTCTCTAATTTTGTACTCCACTCACTAATTTGATCATATGTTGAGCTATACAATTCCAAATCAAAGAATATTTGAAGATTTAGAAACTAGACTTAAAAGACTTTCTATCCATATAAAATTAATCGCCTAATTCATTGTATACAAAATTATAGTGAATTTTTAAATCTACCATTTGTGTAATTTTTAAACAACTACAAAGTGTCTAGTAAAAATTCAAAATTATTTTTTAGAAAATTTGGATTTTAATTTTGTTTGATCTATTAAAAAGTAGACTCAAAGAGCTTTCAAACCATATAAAATTAAAATATTAAAACTTTGTCAATTAATACAAAAAAAATAAAACAAATTCAATGTTGGAAAACTTTGTTCTTGTAAAACAACTTTCTTAAGTTAATCTATTTCTCAAAACAAATATTATCAAAATTGTATTGAGTCCAAAATGAATAAGTTCACTTTAAAATAAACAATTAGATTTGCATTTAAACTCAAATAAATAATGTTTAAAGATACCTTTGATTTGAGAAATAAGATAACATAAAGAAAGGTTTGTTTAAACTTTAAAAATCATATTATTTATTTAGTACCAAAATAATAAAAGTTAAAAACATATATTAAATAAATCTTTTTCAAAATCTTGATCAAGCTTATTTAGCATAATGTTTTGTCATTTCAAAATAAAGATCAATTCAAGGCTAACAAATCTCTCCCTTTTTAATATGACAAAACTTAAAGATAAATTTGTTTGATAAAAGACTTTCTTTAAGGCATGTAAGATTTTGAAAAATATTTTGAACAACTTCCCTTAAACTTTGCAAGACAAAACTCCCCTTCAATTAATCATCATAGTATAACACAACTCAACAAACATATGTTAGCCAAAATATCAAATAAGCACAATCAAACATATGCCTATCAAGCACAAGCAAATTTGTCCATATGATATTTTTTCCCATTTTTATCATAGCAAAAAGGCATAAGCATATTAATGAGTAAGTAAACACAAAGAGGTATAATTAACAAATATATTCATGAAACATTTCTTTCTTTTTTTTGTTTAAGCTATTTATACCAATTGTTATAAACATACTAGAAGAAATATTTATAAACTTTCCCCATTTTTGTTATTGTAAAAGAAAGAGAGATCAATTTAAGGCATAGGACAAAGTGCTTGAAACCAATAATATCAACAGTATTTTGAATGCATGTAATCAAGTGTAATATGCATAATAAAGTTCACGTACATTATTCAAGTACAAAAGCATCAATGTATCCAATTTTAGCATTTTAGCACAAGTCATCAAATTTATTACATGAAATTATGAGTAAAAGGATAATGAATGATATTCAACCTACTCATAAATCATGTTAGTATAAGATGTGCTTAGAACCTAAAACATCAATAGCAATGAAGTATAAATTCAAGCACATGCATACAACCTCATACCAATTGTTAAAAATATGTTATCACAAAACAAATTAAGAAAATTGTATTCTAAGCTTTCTCTTACTTTTCAAAATAAGGATTAATCAATTTAAGGCACACATAATTTTACATGAAAGATACAAGCTATATCAAGGATAGGCACATAAATAAGTGTCCATGAAAGTTTAAAAAATTCTTTAGCAATTTTGATGCCAATTATTAGCTATTTTATTTAACAGCTTTCATAACGCACTCATACTTCAAGCATATGAAATATTCATTCAATACATGCATAAATGATAATAGCAATGTTTCATAAGCTATCCTATCCAAGCAAGAACCAAAAGCTCATATGTATTTAATAAAACATGAATACTAATGAGGAATAAGGTTCAATTATCATCATGTCATAACAAAGATTATTCAAGCATTTTTCAAACATGATAAACACATAAGCTATAGCAACGAAATAATAAAAGTATAAATATTCAAATATATTTCAAATTATTTCAATGTAAAGCAATATTCTTAATCCAAACTATGCAAGTACATAAATATAATTCAAACATATTTTTCAATCAAAATCATACAAGAATATACAAAAAACATTTCGAATCATATATAGCAACATAATAATAAAGATACAAACATTTAGACATAATGTAATGCATGCTATCTCAATGGTCTCAATCAATGAACATGTTCAAAGAAATCAATCTATTTAACTCATATCCATGGCCAATGATTCATACAAATCTTTATGCAATAAAAACTATTAATCAAAGTAATCAAGTACTAGGCATGATTATAATCAATCCAAGCATTTATCAAAGTTAAGACAAATTCTGTCAAGTAGCTTGGTGATTAATTTGTGTAAAGTGTTCACAAATTCAAACATAATATCTTATTTTTGTACATATCAAAGCAAGCATTTATCAAATCATGCATTAAACATTATAAAATCATAGGCACATAGTATAGATTCAATACAATTATCTCCATCTTTATCAAGTTATGTTATTGTGCTCATTTGCCTTTGAATTCTCCAATCCACTTCATTTGAGCAAAACTAGGTTTGAATGATGACGATGACATGTTTTGCTTGCTATACTTGAAATTCCAAAAATGTAGGCTCATTCATGCTCATTTCAAGTTTTCCTAGCATAGACTTAGAAAATATTCTTGGCAAAGAAATGTTCATTAATAGCATCAAGAATATCAATTGATAAAAATTATACTAATTGTTAGGAAATGAATTCCGTATTCTAAGTCATTATAGGCAAAAGAAAATTTTGTTCATTAAGCACAAGTTGCCAATTTGCTAGCAAATCATTTAATATTAACTAAAGCTATAGACCATTCATCATTTAGCACAAAGGTGGCACTAAAGTAAAAGTTCTTAAGTAATGTGCAAAACATCAATCTTTCTAAATAATTTATGAACACAAAAGGGACATATTCAATAATCATGTATATTCAAGAAATCACTAAAGAATATGTCAAAATAAAGTTTTGGCCATATGAAAACTAAAAACTCAAGGAAGATGTATTTATCATTAAAAACATATTTAAGAAAATTTTAGCACAAAAGCATAAATATGTCTACACAAATTATAGGCCATAATCAACAATGACTTAAGCTCAAATAAGCATCACAATAAAATCATTTACTTAAGTCATGTTGCAACCATGTCAAGTCAAGAAAAATCATATTTATTATATATGCACACACTTGACAATAGCAGTAGATGAACTAACAACACATATCATTATAAACAATTAGTTCATCAATACTTAATCCCAAACCAAAAGATAGGTCAATTAAGCACAAGTTCTAAAATATTTTATAAAATTAACGAATCAATTCAGCACAAGAACAAGTATATTTAAAAATATTTAAAAAATCAATAGATAAAAAAATTTTAATTATTTTCAAATCATAAGCATTAAGGTCAAGTTGAATTAATGATCATATGAGTGCATCTCTTGACCAAAAATTAAGATGAACAATGAATCACTATATACCACTTAAGCACAAATGTTCATCAATTTACAAATCAAGAGTTATAATAATTTAGAATATAACAATCAAGTTTTAAAAAAATATTTCACAAGATCTAAGCATTATAAACAAGTTAAGCAATTTTAAATAACATGGTCATATAGGCATTTTAAATAATCACAAATCAATGTATATCATATAAAGTGCATAAAAAAATATGAAACATATTCATCAAGCTAAAATCATTCAAACAAATATATTTATGTAAAACACAATAAGATAATCGATTCAAAGCATAATATGTTTAGGATTTTGATTTTTGCACTTTAAAACTCATTTTTGTTTGAAAAATACCTTAATAAATCTCAAAACTAGTCAAGGTCAATTTTAACCATCTTGAACCTTTCCAACAAATTTCAAATGGCAAAACAAAGTTGTTCAAGTGATCATTTGGCATTAAAAACAAGGAAATAAAAAAGTTAACTCTTAATCCCATATTTCCTTGAAAAAGGTTATTAAGATGGGTAAATATGTTTAAACACACATTTAAGCTCTTCAAGCTATTTAGAAAAGTTTTATATCACACATTGAAAAAGTTCAAATGGTTTTTATGCCCATAAATGTTCAAAAAAAAGATTTGATATTTTAAGCTCCATAATCCTTTGAAATTTGCATGTAGCACTTATGAAAGTTTTAAACTATTGCAAGTTATCAAGTTATCTTTGTTTAAGCAAGTTTAAATCATTGAATTCAAGATATTCAAATTCATTTCCATTTAAAACTTGCTAAAACAATATTTCATAATTTAAAGCTTAACTCTAACAAAAATCATTTTCAAAGCAAAACATAAAATTTCAAAATCATTAAGCTTTGAATGCTCCCCTAAGTTTGTGCACAAATATAAAAATAATTTAGTACACAATTAATCACTTCAAGCACCAATAACAATTTCATAAATAATATCAAAATATCAAAATCATTCATGTAATCCCAATATCAAGACCATTCACATGTAATCCCACAAATTCATTAAAGCACTCATGAATTCTTTTAAAAATGTATCTCAAGCAAATAAGTATTAAACACAATATCAATAAGCACAAGTAATTTATTAAAATCATACATTCAAGAGAAAAATAAATAAATGCCTACTCAATTCAAGCTCATATATATCAAATAAAATTGGTATATTCAAGATATATTAATAAAGCATATACCAATATCCACCAAGCACTCAATGTCCAACTAGAATAGGCAACCAATTTCATATTCACTTAAAATAAAAGTTTAGAGGTTACCCCATCTCCATTATATGTCTAGAGCATTCAATCTTCAAAATCACAATGTAACTCTTTCCTTTAGCACACCTATAAGAGATATTTTTCATTTGATTTTTGATACTCAAATTGTTTTAGGTCCTTGAGAGTTAGTGACCAAGTCTTTAGTTCCTTTTGGAACCGACACATGTTTAATTCTAAATGAAACTTTTCTCTTTATAAGATAAGTATGTGTAGCATGACCATGAAAATTATAAAAATTACATTTTGTCATTTTAGTACTTAATGAATTCTTTGAAAACTTTTGTTTTTCATTCATCAATTCATCAAATTTGTTATTCAAAACAATATTATCTTTTTCTAAAAATTCATTTTTACTTTGAGAGGTTTTAAAATCTTTTTTCATTTTTTCATTTTTTTCTAAAATATTTATTGCATTCATCAAAAAATCATTTTTAACATTCAATTTTGAAATCATTTTTTTATATTTCATCTTCATTGATTCGCATTCAACATAAAGCTCATTATAAGCATCTTGCAATTTATCAAAATTATATGAATTTAAATAAATAGAATTAAAGGTTATCTCTAGATCTTTAAGAGCAATGAGACATGATGCATTTTGATTGGATTGTTGTCTTTCCTGTATTTTATCCAACTTTTTTTATATCTCATTTAAAGTTGAACGCTTTGATAACAAGTTAAAGTTCTGGGAGTCAAGAGCTCCATATAGTAAGCACTTAGCCTTGGCATCATCCATCACTTGCCTTATGTAGTATGCATCATTTGAAAGAATTCCAAGCCTTTTTTTTATCACATTCCAAGCTCTAAAATCTTGGGCCATTATGAACACCTTCATCCTTATTTTTCATTCACAAAATTCAAATTTATCAAACATAAAAAGTTTGAGGACTTCCTCATCATCTTAGAACCTAAATTGAGCTACAGGACTTTTACTCAAGATGGTTAAACCTACAAAAAGAGATCAAAGCTATGATACCAAATGTTAGCTTTTTAGGTGAGATGGTAATCCAAGAGGGGGTGAATTGGATCTCTCTAAATTTTTCTCAAAACAATGACTTCAAGATAACTGAATAAGGAATTAAATCAATAAGCACTTTTAATGAAAATATAATACAATCAATAACAATTAATGAACTTAGAATCAAATATAAACAATTATAAATATAAGGAGATAGGGATAAAAAAATCAAACATAATGATTTATAGAGATTCAATCCTTCTCCACAAGACACCTACGTCCTCTTTTCTTGATTGTCCTCACCAAGGCTTCAATCCACTAATTGAAGAAAAAATCTTACAAGGTACAAACCTATCTTGTACTAAATCTTTATTTTTTTCTTAAAGCTTAGATAACAACTTTTACTCTTATAATATTAAGAAGATACCTCACCTCTTACTTACAAGATAACACAACTAGTTTTTGCAAACTAAAATACCTCTAAAGGTTGAGTGTTTGCCTAATAAAGTGCTAAGAAATTTGATGAATGAACAATGATAATGATTTGGATGCAACAAATACAAAGATATAGACTTTAAAGCTCTAAAACTCTTGATTTCTTTGAAAGAATGAAAATATGACTTGTTTGATCTTGTTTTTTTAATTCATCAACCTTTTTGGTGTGTTGAAATGCCTAATGTATAGAGGAATTGAAGAATAAGCCGTTAAGGATGGTTTGAAAGAAAAAATGCCTATTGGAATTTTTAAAAACTAGCCATTTGAGTGTTTTTGGGCATAGGGGATTGATTGAGTCAGTTGAAACAAGACCAATCTTTGTGCTAAACAAAGGCTACCTGATTGATCAAGTAAGGGACCTGATCAATCCCCTACCCAGGTGATTGATTCTCTATGCAAGGCGATCTATCCCTTTTGTAAGTTTTTAACCCCAATCTCTTTCTATATAAAAAATGGATCAATCACTTAAAGGGAGGTCGATTGGGTCATTTTAAAACCCTAACCAATCGATCCCTACAAGGAAGGGATTGATCCGGTCAAGCTGGGTGGTTGTCTCTTATTTTGTACTCCTCTCATTAATTTTATCATATCTTGAGTTATACAATTCCAAATCAAAAACTGTTTGAGGATTAGAAACTAGACTTAAAGGGCTTTCTATCCATAAAAAATTCATCATCTAATTCATTGTATACTAATTATAGTGAAATTTCAAAACTACCATTTGTGCAGTTTTTAAACAACTGCAAAGTGTCTAGCAAAAATTTAAAATCTTTACTTAAGAAATTTAGATTTCGATTTTGTTTGATCCATTTGAAAGTAGACCCAAAGAACTTTTCAACAATATAAAATTCAAATATTAAACCTTTGTGAATTAATACAAAAAAAAGCTCAATGTTGAAAAATTTTGTTTTTGTAAAACAACTTTCTTAAGTTAAACTATTTCTCGAAACCAATATTATCAACATTGTATTGAGTCCAAAATGAATAAGTTCACTTTAAAATCAACAATTCGACTTCTATTTAAACTCAAACAAATAATATTTAAAGATACCTTTGATTTGAGAAATAAGAACATATAAAAAAATGTTTGTTTAAACTTTGAAAATCGTATTAATTATTTTGTACCAAAATAATAAAACTTAAGAACATGTACTAAATAAATCTTTTTCAAAATCTTGATCAAACTTATTTAGTTTAATATTTTTTTATTTCAAAATAATGATGAATTCAAGGCTAACAATATCCTAGAAATTATCCATTTGTGATTACTAAGAATTTCATTCTCAGAATTTATTTTTTATTTTTATTTTTTTATTTCTAAATTTTTCACCATTTAGGTTTATTTAGAAAATTTTTTATAAGTTTTATTTTTAAAATTTTCACCATTTTGGTTTATTTAGAAAAAAAAAACTCTTGTTAGTTTCCTAATCTTTGCAAAGAAAATAATATGACAATTATTTTTTAAAAGTTTCATTTAAATTTTGCCACTATTTGGGATAAATTTAAAGAAATTTATCACGTAGAGATTTATTAGGAAATTTATCTTTTGAAATTTTTAATATTCTCATCATTGGGTAATTAGTACTAAATTTCAAAATTTTTATTAAATTTATGTTTTTTTTTTTATTTTTAAAAATAAATATTAATTGTTATTATTAAAACTTTATATAAATTCTCCTCAATTTGGGATAAATTTAAAAAAAAATTTCTCACCTAAAAATTTTATAGAAATTAACCTTTTTCAATTTCTAAAAATTTTATCATTGGATAATTATTACTTATTCTAAAAAATTTATTAATGTTTTATTTAGTTATATTTTTTTTAATTTTCTTCTCTAATTTTCTTAAAATTTAATCATGCAAAATACTTAAAAATATAAAAATAAAATTAAATAAACAAAACCAAAACAGAGAATCGGCTTGGCTTGACGGCTAGACGACTTGACTGCAGAAAAAGATAGCAACTGGAGAGGCTCTACTCTTGGGTAGGCTCAACTAGAGCCAACGGTTGGAATATGGGTCAAAAAGTGGGTCGAGAGCTCAGGTCGGAATACCCATTGAAAAGCACGCAGATCCTAGGCTGAATTAAATATCTAAAATGACATAGTTTGGTAGGCATATAAAAGGGCCAAAATCCTTTTTTCCTCATATTTCTTCTTCTCCCTCTCTCTCCTTTTCTTTTTTCCCTCTTTCTCTCTCTAGAACAAGAAAAACTCTAGTTGTATTCAATAGATTCTGGAGACCTTCATTGGGAAGTCATCAAAATCTGTAAAAATCATCAAAATATCGTCAGAATTTGGATTTCTTGTCGAAAACTTCACCGAAAACTAGAATTCTTCGCTGAAAAATTCAAAATTTTAGAAATTTCTAGAAAATCTCCAAATAAAAAAGAAACGTTCAACAAACAGTAATCAAACTTCTTAAACCTCACCAATTTGATTCCCAAGCCCCGAAATCCTCAAAAAACCAAATCTAAACTAAAACTCTTTCTCTTTATTATGTTGATTTAATACTTATTTATAATGAAGAATCCAAATCCAAATGGGGATCCGACTCAAATTAAACTCCTCAAAGAGTCTATCTGACAGTTAGATTAAGATTAAACTTTACTATTATCTTTAATAAAAATTTCCTCAACTGATTGAATCCTTCCCTAATTAGGCCTCTACCATTCTCTTTTTTTTTCTTATTTTTAATAGAACATAATAAAATAATAATAAAATAATAAAAAGATAATAAATGAACAGTATGATAATAATGAAAATAATAAAAATAAGATAATAGTAAGATAAAAAATACAAAGATAATTACTTAAAATAAATAAATAAATAAACAAGATAAACACAATAAAATATGAATAATAAGAATTAGGTTGGGCTTGATTCGAGTTCGATCAAATTAGGCCGAATCGAATCGGGTCCAATTATTTTGGATTTAGACCAAATAGGGTATCTACAGGTGCCCCTATTTGTGCATTTCTTGTGCAACATGAATTGTGTGAAGATGTAGACATCTTTTTTTATCTAGATAATCAACTTGACACACTCACTTTTTTTAAACAAATAAAAACCCTTATAAGCAGATGCTTACAACTTTTGAAAAATATATAAGGCTCATCTAAATAGAACTCTACAACTTTTGGAAAATATATAAGCTCCTCTAGACAGAGGCTCAATGACTTTTGAAAAATAAACAAGACTCCTTTAAACAGATGCTGAACAACTTTAGAAAAATAAACAATGCTCTTCCAAACAGAGGCTCAATGACTTTAGAAAAAATAAACAAGGTTTCTCTAAACAGAGGCTCAACAACTTTTGAAAAATAAACAAGGCTTCTCTAAACAGAGGCTCAAAGATTTTTGAAAAATAAATAAGGTTCATCTAAATAGAGGCTTTTTTTTAACAATCATGCCCAGAAGTCTTATAGATCATGTTTGAAGAAATTTTAAAAGATTATGCCCGGATGTTTTACAAATCATTCCTAATATCAAAAAAATACTCCTTGGAACAAAAGCTTCACAACCTTAAATTTTCAAAAAATCTTTCTTGTCTATGATTGATTTTCTTGAAATATCCTTTCCAAAGATTAGAATCTTACCTCATTGGTTTTTTTTGCAAACGAGAATTTGAAATTCCTTCACCAAAAAGTCTTCATATTTATCTTCTCCATGTGAGATCTTGCAATATCCCTGTTTCCTAGATTCATGCACTAGACATTTCTAAATGCAATGCATGCTATGCAAATGTCAATTGATTAATTTTTTTTCAATTATGGTACATAGATTCTCAAGTCTCTTTTTTTTTGGATTTTGAACTCTTCAATCTTTAAGCATTAAGACCAAATCAATTTAATTCTCAATCATCCCTCTCATTCAATTCCCATATTCTTCTTTTAAAGAAATCTTTTTCTCTCAAAATTCAATGTCTCTACCAGGAACTGAACATTTCATATTTGCCTTTATCATTTTCAAACTTTCTAAGGTAATGCAAAAATCTTTCATGCTGTTATTCATTTATCAATCATTATTTCAATTTCAAATAGTAAAAATGCAATTACACATTTATTCCATTACAAGGTATTAATGGGAAAAACCAAGGGATAGATTGGGAATAAATGGAAAATAGTCATAAAAAAAAGACACAAGGAATAAAATGAAATATTTCTTAAAAATTGGTAGAACAACTTTAGCCATTGATAAAGAATAATGGTTACAAAAATGGGTATGGGGTAACAACACCCAAAATAAAACAATCAAATAATCACAATAACATATCTTGAAGCTTTCTCGAAAACTCAACCACTTAGTACACCAACAACTTAGAGATCATCAGAACATCCTAGCCTTCATGCTGGAGAATTCTCAAATTTGATGTTGTATCCTCCTCATCTAAGATGCCTTTTCAGGTTTTCATCTTAGATGAACCCCCTTTTGACTCAATTCACCTTTTTAGGGTTTTCGATTTAAGTTCTCATTTTTCATTCATTTTTTTTCTTTTTTAAGCATAGTATTTGTTCGTAGCACTAGAATTTATAGGATTGGGTAAATTATCTCCATCCATATCTGCTAATATTAATGCTCCACCTGAAAAGGCTCTTTTCATTACATATAGCCCTTTCCAATTCGAAATCCACTTTTCTCTATTATCATACTAGGTTGGAAGAATTCTTTTCAAAACCAAATCTCCTTCTCAAAAACAATGAGGTTGAACCTTTTTATCATGAGCTCTCATCATTTTTCTTTGATATGGCTAACCACATAACCCTAACAATCTCTTCTCTTTAATGAAATTCAACTGCTCATAGCACTTTCGAATTCATTCAGCTTCTTTAGTCCAACTTTTTTTAAAACTCTCAAGGATAGGATTTCCACTTCTATAGGTAATATAACTTCATCCCATAAACCAAAGAAAATGGTGTTACCCTAGTAGAGGTATGCACTGATGTCCAATAAGCATGTAGGGTAAATGGTAACTTCTTATGCTAGTCTTATAGGTCTCGATCATTTTCTCAAGAGTTTTTTTTATATTCTTGTTTACCAACTCAATTGTCCCATTCATTTTTTAACGGTATGACATCAAATTATGATGCTTAATCTTGTATTGAGCATATATTTCCTATATTATCTTACTATTTAGGTTCTTGGTATTATTTAAAATGATTCTTTCTAGAAGTTCATATCTACAAATGATCTTTCTTTTTATGAACTTATAGACCATAAATCGAGTCACATTTTCAAATGAAGTTGCTTACACCCATTTTATGAAATAATCTATCATGATGAAACCAAACCTATAGCCATTAGAAGCCTTTAGAGTAATAGGACTACTGACATCCATGCCTTACATGAAGAATGGCCAGGGTGGTGCCAAAACATGTAAAGCAATAGGTGTAACATAAATCTTATCTACATAAATCTAGCACTTATAACATTTTCAAGCATAGTTAACATAATCGTTCTCCATTGTCAACCAATAATACCTAGCTCTCATGATCTGTCTTACCATCATATGTCTATTTGTATGTGTCTCACATATTTCATTATGTATTTCGTCAATAATCTTTTTTGTTTTATTTGCATTTACACATCTCAATAATATGTGATCATGACTTTTTTTATATAAGACATCATCATCCAGGAAAAAACACATCTTAGTCTCCAAATAAGTCTTTCATCATTCTCAATTGTTTAGTTCGAGTATTGCTGATTTTTAATATACTATAAAATATCATAATACCATAGCTTTCCATATTTTTTTTTGTTTAAATTAGAGCAATGAGCTGATATATCTTTAACATCTAGCTTGATAGACTGAATATCGGTACTATCATTACTTCGAATCATTATGGTCAAAGTAGCTAAGGCATCAGCAATTAAATTCTCCTCACAAGACAAGTGTTTAAACCGAATATCTTTAAATTGCTTGATCAACTCTAGGAAATACTTATGATATGAGATAAGTTTTGAATCTGTCATTTCTCATTCCTTTTTCAGCTGATATATAACTAGAGTAAATCTCCAAACACTTTCAATACTCTAATCTTTCTATCTATAGCAGCTTGTAAACCTATGACACAGGCCTCATATTCAATGATGTTATTTGTGCAATTGAAATTTAACCTCGCTTTTATAGTATAATAGTGTTCTTTCAGAGAAATCAAAATTGCCCTAATTTTATGTCCCAAGGTATTGACAACTCTATCAAAGTACATTTTCTAACACTTCTCATCATGCCCTTCCTTTTCAAGTTGGGAAATAGCCATCAAATCTTCATAAAAAAATTTCAGCCTCATTGTCTCATAATTTTTAACAGTAGATTTGTAAGAAACTCAGCTATAGCACTTTTTTTAATTACCTTTTTGGCTCACGTATACGATATCATATTCCGAGAGTATTACTTATCATCTAGCAATTTTTCTAGACAATAAGGGCTTTTGAAAGATATATTTGATTGGATCCAGTTTTACTATAAGCTAGGTAATATATCATATACTATCTGAGTCTTCTGGTAGTTCAAGCTAATGCACAACACATTTTCTTTGGAAAAGAATATTCATACTTATATTTGGTGAACTTCTTACTCAAATAGTAGATAGCTCTCTCTTTTCTAATAAACTCATCTTACTATCCTAGCACACAATCTATTGACTTCTCACTCATTGTCAAATTTATTAAAGGTCTCATTGGAACAGGCAGTACCAATACTAAAGGTTTTTGACAAATATTGTTTAATTTAATCAAAAGCCTTTAGGCATTCCTTATTTTATTCTCTATGATTATTCTTGCAAAAAAACTTAAAAATAGGATCACACTTATAGGTAAGCTGAGAAATGAACCGAGAAATGTAGTTTAGTCTACCTAAAAAATCTCAAACTTTTTTCAGTGTTCTTGGAGGTGACAAATTTTGAATAGCTCGTATTTTGTCTGGATCGACTTTAATCATTCTTTCACTGACCATAAAGCCTAGCAACTTTCATGACTTTGCCCTAAATGTGCATTTGGCTAGATTCAACTTGAGTTGAAATTTTCTCAACCTCTTAAATAACTTCTTGAGATTGGTGACATGATATTCTCTTTCATGAGATTTCACAATCATATTGTTAGCTTTTTAGGTGAGATGGTGATCCAAGAAGGGGGTGAATTGGATTTTTCCAAATTCTTTTCAAACAATGATTTCAAAATAATTGATGAAAAATTAAAATTAATATCACAATATAATGCAAATGAAAACAAATTGATGAACTTGAAGTAAATATAAACTATAATAAAAAAAAGAGAAAGGGATAGAGAAATCAAACACAATAATTTATAGAAGTTTTATCTTTTTCCATGAGGCACCTACGTCCTCTCTTCTTGGTTGTTCATTCCAAGACTTCAATCCACTAATCTTAAATTGAAATTACAACTGTATCTTTTTCTCTCTAAGGCTTAAGATAGAAACCTTACACTCTCTACTTTCTAGGCTAAGTAGCAACCTCTCAATCCCACAAATTCAAGAGGATACCTCACGTCTTGATTACAAAATCACTTAATAAAATATGCAAACTTAAAAAATCTCTCAAAGGTTAAGTGTTTGCCTAATGAAGTACAAAAAAATGATGAATGAACAATAAATATGATTTGGATACAATAAATACAAAGATATAGACTTTAAAGCTCTAAAACTCTTGATTTTTTTGAAAGAATGAAAATATAGATTATTGGTTCTTGCTCTCTTGATTCATCAACCTCATTGGTGTGTTGGAGTGGCCAATATATAAAGGAATTGAAGAACTAGTCATTGGGGATGGTTTGGAAGAAGAAATGCCCATTGGAAGCATGAAAAACTAGCCATTTGAGTGATTCTAGGAAACACCCAATTGATCCCTTCCCTAAAGGGATCGATTGGTTTATGTTTTATGCCATTTCATGCCTTGCAAATGCATGACCCGATTGATCCCTTTATGTAGGGGAATAATCTTATCAAGAGGGTAATTGATCCCCTACATTGGGTGATCAATTCTTTTTTGTCTTTTTAACACAAAAATGCTTCTGTAAGAAAAATCAACTGATCTATTATAAGAGAGGATCGATTGGTTCAACTAGGGGATGATCTGGTGCATTCGAGAATCGATCTGGTCAAGCTACTTAGTTGTATCTTATTTTGCAGTCTATTCACTAATTTGATCATATCTTAAGTTATACAAATCCAAATCAAAAACCATTTAAAGATTTGGAAACTACACTTAAAAGGCTTTCTATTCATACTATCCATATAAAATTTATCACCTAATTCATTATATACAAATTATAGTGAATTTTTAAAACTACCCCTTATATAGTTTTTAAATAATTGAAAAGTGTTTAGTAAAAATTCAAAATCTTTTCTTAGAAAATTTGGATTTTAATTTTGTTTATCCATTAGAAAGTAGACTCAAAGGGCTTTCCAACCATATAAAATTCAAATATTAAAGCTTTATGAATTAATACAGAAAAATAAAACAAATTCAATATTAGAAAACTTTGTTCTTGTAAAACAACTTTATTAAGTTAATATATTTCTCAAAACTAATATTATCAAAATTATATTAAGTCCGAAATGAATATGTTCATTTTAAAAACAACAATTGGATTTTCATTTAAGCTTAAATAAATAATGTTTAAAGATAGTTTTGATTTAAAAAATAAGAAAACATAAAGAAAGGTTTGTTTAAACTTTGAAAATTATATTATTTATTTAGTACCAAAAATAATAAAACTGAAGAACATGTACTAAATAAATCTTTTTCAAAATCTAAATCAATTTTATTTAGCTTAATGTTTTGTCATTTCAAAATAAGGATTAATTCAAGGCTAAGAATCTCCCTATTTTTTATATGACAAAACCTAAAGATAAATTTGTTTGATAAAAAAATAATTTTCTTTAAGATATTTAAGTTTTCAAAAATAGTTTGAAAAACTCTCCCTTAAACAATGTATGACAAAATTCCTCCTCAATTTATGCATCCTAATTCAACACAATTCAACTGACATATGTTAGAGCATATATAACAATTAAGCACATATAAACATATGTATATCAAGCATAAGTAAATTTATCCACCAAATAATTCTCCCATTTTTTGTCATAACAAAAAGGCATTAGCAAATTAATGAGCAAATAAACACAAAGAGGCATTATTAACAAATATATTCATGAAACATTTCTCTTTCTTTTTGTTTAAGCTCTTATATCAATTGCTTAAGCATACAATAAGAAATATCTCTAAACTCTCTACTGTTTTTTGTCATTTCAAAAGAAAGAGAGATCAATTCAAGGCATGGGATAAAATGCTTTATACCAATAATATCAAGAGTGTTTTGAATGCATGTAATCAAGTATAATATGCACAATGAAGTTCACATACATATATTCAAGCACAAAAGCATAGTGTATCTAATTAAAATGTTATAGCACAAAATCATTCATTCAACTTAACCACATGAAATTTATGAGCAAAAGGATAATAAATGATATGCAACTTACTCATAAATCATGTTATCATAATATGTGCTTATAACCTAAAACATCAATAGCAATTAAGCATAAATTCAAGCACATGCATACAAGCTCATACTAATTGTTAAGGATATCAATTGTTAAAGATATGTTATCATAAAGCATACCAATTATTATCCTAAAACAAATCAAGCAAAATTATGTTCTAAGATTTCTTCTCCTTTCTAAAATAAGGATTAATCAATTTAAAGCACGCACAATTTTGCATGAAAGGTGTAAGCTATATCAAGGATAGGCACATAAACAAGTGTCCATGAAAGTTAAAAAATTATTTAGCAAGTTTGATACCAATTGTTACCAATTTTATTCAATAACTTTCATAGAGTATACATGCTTCAAACATATGAAAGATTCATTCAATACATGCATAAATGATACTAGTAATCATTCATAAGCTATCCTATCCAAACAAGAACCAAAAGCTCATATGTATATAATAAATCATAGGTATTAATGAGTAATGAGGTTTAATCATCATATCCTAACAAAGATTATATAAGCATGATTTTTCAAACATGATGAGCACATATGCTATAGCAAAGAAATAATGAAAGCATAATTATTCAATTATAATCCAAATTATTTCAATGCAGAGCAATGAATTTAATCTAAACATATGCAAGTACCCAATCATATATTTCAATCAAAATCATACAAGCGTATGCAAAATACATAAGTAATATACCTAATTCAAAAAAAATACAACATTTAGGCACAATTTGGTACATGTTATCTCAATGGATTCAATCAAGAAACATGTATATAAAATTCTAAAATTGCAAGTTCATAATCTATGAGTCAAGGCAATTGAAAGATCAAAAAAATCAATATATTCAACTCATATCCATGTCCAAAGATTCAAACAAATATTCATGCAATAAAAACTATTAATCAAAGCAATCAAGAACTAGGCATGAATATTAATCAATCCAAGCATTTAACAAAGTTAAGAAAATTTTATCAAGTAGCTTGGTGATTAATTTGTACAAAGTGTTCACAAATTCAAACATAATATCTCATTTTTGCACATATCAAAGCAAGTATTTATCAAATCATGCATTAAACATTATAAATCATAGGCACATAACATAGATTCAATACAATTACCTCCACCCTTGTCAAGCTATGTTGTTGTGCTCATTGTAATTGAGTAAGGCTTTGAATCCTCTATTCCACATCATTTGAGCTAGTCTTTGATGTACTTGGGCTTGATTGATGAAGATGACTTGCTTTGCTTGTTCCACTTGAAATTCCAAAAATGTTAGTTCATTCATGCTCATTTCAAGTTCTCATAGCATAAACTTAAAAAATATTCTTGATAATGAAATGTTCATTAATAGCATCAAGAATATCAATTGATAAAAATTATATCAGTTGTTGGAAAACAGTTCCATATTCTAAGTCATTATAGGCAAAAAAAAATTTTGCTCATTAAGCATAAGTTGCCAATTTGCTAGCAAATCATTCAATATTAACTAAAGCTATAGACCATTCATCATAATAAACATCATATAGTATAATGGTGGCACTAAAGCAAAAGTTCTTAAGTAATGTGCAAAACATAAATCTTTCTAGATCATTTATGAACACAAAAAGGACATATTCAATAAGAATGTATACAAAAAATCACCAAAGAATATGTCAAAATAAATTTTAGGCCATATGAAAACTAAAAGCTCAAGGAACACATATTTATCATAAAAAACATATTCAAGAAAATTTTAACATAAAAGCATAAATAAGTCTACACAAATTATAGGCCATAATGGACAATGACTTAAGCTAAAAAATAAGCATCATAAGAAAATCACTCAAGTCATATTGCAACCGTGTCAAGTCAAGAAAAATCATATTTATCATATATGCACACATTTGATAGGAACAATAGATGAACTAACAATACATATCATTAAAGACAATTAGCTCATCAATACTTAATCTCAAACCAAATGATAAGTCAATTATACACAAGTTCTAAAATATTTCACAAAAATTAATGAATCAATTTAGCACAAGAGCAAGTATATTTAAAAATATTTTAAAAATCAAGAGATAAAAAATTTAAGTATTTTCAAATCATAAGCATTAAGATCAAGTTGAATTAATGATCATATGAGCACATATCTTGACAAGAAATATAGATGAACAAAAAATCAATATATATCTTTTAAGTATATAAAGTTCATCAATTTGTCAACACAAGAGAAGAAATAAATCTTGAATTAATAAGGATAAATAATTAAAGCATATTTCAAGACTATTTCATAAGAAATCGAGAGATGAACAATCGAACATCAATATATATGATTTAGGCACAAGAAGATCATCAATTTTTGAAATTACAAATCAAGAGTTAAAATAATTAAGAATAAAATAATCAAGTTTTAATAACATTTCATAAATGCAAGCATTATAAACAAGTTAAGCAATTTTAAACAACATGGTCATATGGTATGTTCAATAATCACAAATCAATATGCATAAAAATCACAAAAATCATTTTCATCATACCAAAATCATTCAAACAAATATATTTACGCAAAATAGCATAGGACAAATCATTTAAAGCTTAATATTTCCAAGATTTTTATTTTTGATATTTTGAAGCTCATTTTTGCTTGAAAAAGACCTTAATAAATCTCATAACTAGTCAAGCTCATTTTTAACCATCTTAAATCATTCTAACAAGTTTCAAATGACAAAAAAAAGTTGTTCAAGTGGTCATTTGGCATTAGAAACAAGGAAATCAAAAAGTCAACTATTAATCCCATATTATTTGAAAAAGGCTATTAAGGTGGGCAAATATGTTTAAACTCACATTTAAGCTCTTCAAACCATTTAGAAAAGTTTTATATCACACTTCAAAAAGTCCAAATGGTTTTTATGCCCATAATTGTTCAAAAACAAAATTTGACCATTTGAGCTTCAAAATCCTTTGAAACTTACATGTAACACTATGAAAAATTAAAACCAATGCAAGTTCTCAAGTTTTCTTTACTCGAGCAAGTTTAAATTATTGAATTCAAGATATTCAAATTCATTTTACAATTAAAAATTTGCTAAAATAAAATTTCATATTTCAAGGCTTGACTCTAGCAAAAATTATTTTCAAAGCAAAACATAAAGTCTCAAAATCAATAAGCTTTAAGTGCTCCCCATAAATTTATGCATAAATATAAAAATAATTTAGCACACAATTAATCACATAAAGCACTAATAATAATTTTACAAAGCATGCATGATATCATCAATATCCAACATTTATATACATAATCATGCATAAGCACAAGTTCTCAAGAATGTTAATTTCACAAATAATATCAAAATATCAAGATCATTCATGCAATCTTAATATCAAGAGCATTCATATGTACTCCCATAAATTCATTAGAGAATTCATGAATTCTTCTAAAAATATATCTCAAGCAAATAAATATTAAACATAATATTAACAAGCATGATGAATATATTAAAATCATACTTTTAAGAGAAAAAATAAATGCATACTCAATTCAAGCTCACATATATCAAATAAAATTGGTATATTCAAGATATATCAACAAAGCATATACTAATATCCATTAAGCACTAAATGTTAAACAAGAATAGACAACCAATTTCATATTCATTTAAAATAAAAGTTTAGAAGTTACCCATCTCCATTGTGTGTCTAGAGTATTCAATCTTCAATCTCACATTGTAGCTCCTTGCTCTAGTACACCTACAAGAGATAATCTTATTTGATTTTTGGTACCCAAATTGCTTTGAATCCTTCATAGTTATTGACCAAGTCTCTTGTACCTTTAGGAACCCATACTTGTCTAATTTTAAATGGGACTTTTCTTCTAATAGGATAAGTATGTATAGTATGACCATGAAAATTACAAAAATTGCATTTAATCATTATAGTACTTAATGAACTCTTTAAAAGCTTTTGTTTTTCATTCATCAATTTATCAAATTTCTTTTTTAAAATAATATTTTTTTTTAGAAATTCATTTCTACTTTGAGATGTTTCAAAATCTATTTTCAATTTTTCATTTTCTTTTTTCAAAATATTTTTTGCATTTATCAAAAAATCATTTTCAGCATTCAATTTTGAAATCATTTTCTTATATTTCATTTCATTGACTTAAATTCTATAACTAACTCATCAAAAGCATTTTGCAATTTATCAAAAGTATTTGAATTTGAATCAATTAAGTTAGAAGTTACCTTAGGCTCTTCAAGAGCCATAAGATATGATGCATTTTGGTTGAAAATTTATCTTTCATGTAGCTCATCCAACTTCCTCCATCTTCATTTGAAGTGGAGTAATTTGAGACCAAGTTGGAGTTATGGGAGTCAAGAGCTCCATAGAGAATGCATTTGGCCTTTGCATCACCCATCACTTGTCTCATATAGTTTGCATCATTTGAAGGAATTACAAGCCCTTTCTTTATCACATTTTAAGCCTTAAAATCATGGGCTATTATGAACACCTTCATCCTCATTCTCCATTCACAAAATTCATATTTATCAAACATAGAAATTTTGAGGATTTTCTCACCCTTTTGGAACTTAAATTAAGCTATATGATCTTTACTTGATGTGGTTAAACCTAAAAAAAGAGACCAAAGCTCTGATATCAATTGTTAGCTTTTTAGGTGAGATGGTGATCTAGGGAAAGGGTGAATTGGATTTATCCAAATTCGTCCCAAACAATAATTTCAAAATAATTGAATGAAAAATTAAAATCAATATCACAATAAATGCAAATGACAACAAATTGATGAACTTGAAGCAAATATAAACTATAATCAAAGTAAAGAGATAGGGATAGAGAAATAAACACAATGATTTATAAAGTTTGGTCTTTTTTCATGAGGCACCTATGTCCTCTCTTCTTAGTTGTTCACATCAAGGCTTCAATCCACTAATCTTGAATTAAAATTACAGTCCTATCTTTTTCTCTCTAAGGCTTAAGATAGAAACCATACATTTTCTACTTTTTAGGCTAAGTAGCAACCTCTCAATCCCATAAATTCAAGAGGATACCTTACCTCTTGATTACAATATCACTTAATAAAAAATACAAGCTTAAAATATCTCTCAAAGGCTAAGTGTTTGCTTAATGAAGTATAAAAAAATGATGAATGAACAACAAATATGATTTGGATACAATAAATACAAAGATATAGACTTTAAAGCTCTAAAACTCTTAATTTTTTTTAAAGAATAAAAATATAGATTGTTGGTTCTTGCTCTCTTGATTCATCAATTTACTTGGTGTGTTGGAGTGGCCATTATATAAAGGAATTAAAGAACTAGTCATTGGGAATGGTTTGGAAAAAGAAATACCCATTGGAAGCATAAACAATTAGCTGTTGGAGTGATTCTAAGAAGACTCGATCAATCCCTTCCCTGAGAGGATCGATTGGTTTATGTTTTATGCCATTTCATGCCTTGCAAATGCATGACCTGATCGATCCCTTTATGTAGAAGATCGATCCTGTCAAGGGGTGATCGATCTTTTATATAGGGAGATCAATCCTTCTTACCTTTTTAACATAAAAAATGCTTTTGTAAGAAAAATCAATCAATCCATTACAAGAGAAGATTGATTGGTTTAACCAAAGGATTGATCCAGTGCATTAGGGGATCGATCCAATCAAGCTGCTCAGTTGTATCATGTTTTGTACTTTACTCACTAATTTGATCATATCTTGAGTTATACAAATCCAAATCAAAAACCGTTTGAAGATTTAAAATTTAGACTTAAAGGGCTCTCAATCATATAAAATTCATCACCAAATTCATTGTATACAAATTATAGTGAATTTTCAAATCTACTTCTTGTGTAATTTTTAGACAACTAAATGTCTAGTAAAAATTCAAAATCTTTTCCTAGAAAATTTGGATTTTAATGATCCATTAAAAAGTAGACTCAAAGGGCTTTCCAACCATATAAAATTTAAATATTAAAGCTTTGTGAATTAATACAAAAAAAAAAAGTTCAATATTGAAAAACTTTGCTCCTATAAAAAAACTTTCTTAAGTTAATTTATTTCTCAAAACCAATATTATCAACATTGTATTAAGTCCAAAATGAATATGTTCACTTTAAAAACAACAATTGGACTTTCATTTAAGCTCAAATAAATAATGTTTAAATATAGTTTTGATTTTAGAAATAAGAAAATATAAATAGAGATTTGTTTAAACTTTGAAAATCATATTATTTATTTAGTACCAAAAACAATAAAACTTAAGAACATGCACTAAATAAATCTTTTTTGAAATTTTGATCAAGTTTATTTAACTTAGTGTTTTATCATTTCAAAATAATGATTAATTTAAGGCTAACACATATCATCCATATACACCTCAATCTCTTTATGCATCATGTTGTGAAAGAGCATCATCATGGCTCTTTAATATGTTGCCCAAGCATTCTTTAAACCAAAAAGCATAACCCTATATCAAAATATACCTCACATGGTCACAAAAGTGGTCTTTTCCATGTCATTTTCAGTCATCTTTATCTGATTATATCCTGAGAACCCATCTATAAAGAAAAACCTAGAATGTCTGACCATATTATCCATCAGTGTGTCAATATAAGGCAAAGAAAAGGTATCCTTTGGGCTAGCCCTATTCAAGTCATGATAATTCACACATATTCATACCTTCTCATCTTTCTTAGGGACTGATACTATGTTGGCTATCCATTCTAGATACTTGGCCATTTGTAGGAAATATGCATTAAACTACTTTTTCACATTTTCTTTAATCTTTAGTAGCATTTCAAGCTTATTTTGCCTTAATTTCTATTGGATTAGTTTACATTCTTACTTCAGGGGCAATTTATGTTCCAATATTTGTGTGTTAAGCCCAGGTATATCCTGATAAAACCAAGCAAATATATTTATGAATTTTCAAAGTAAATATTTCAATCTTTGTTTGTTTGTCGATGAAAATAAGGTGCCAATTTTAACCTCTTTCTTATTCTTTTCATCTCCTAAGTTTACCAATTTATTTATTTCTTGATGAGGCTCAATTAGTTTGTTTTCTTGCTCAATTAATTTTATTAGGTCTAAAATGAGGGCATATATCTCAATATCATCTTTGTTATCAAGTTCATCAGTGCTAATCAAATTTTTAAAATTAATTCCTTGATCGTTATCATGATTATCCTCATGTTCATTTAAGGACCTAAAATTGAATGAAATTGGATATGTTGGCAATATGTGTTGGAAAAATGAAAAAATGAGAGCAATAAAATAAATGAATAAAAATGCATCATTCCTAATTTTTATTGAAATAATAATAATAAATGGCTTACACATAAAAGATCATGCCAATGCCTTTGGGCATAAGCTATTGGGATGTACAATTACATTGAATAAGTCTTAAAAGTAGTAGGCATTTCGGTGATGCTCTAATTATTTAGCTCATAACCTGGCAAACAAAGGCAGGACCACATTTATTGTTCATGCCCTCTTTCAACTCCAATTACATAGATAGACAACTCAACGAATGCATCTTTCATACTTAGCTCAAAATCTTTTACTATATCCGGGCACATAAACCTTCTAATACTTAAGGTGTCATACAAGTGTGAGATAATCATAAGTATAGTCTCCAGTTCATACCTTTTTAGCCTTGCCATCTTTCTTTTTTTTTCTATTTGCTTGTCTTTTTCTTATCTCCCATCATTTTGCCACATAGCCTAAGCCCAACCTTTCGATGTCGTTAATTATCGCTGAGTGCTCTTTTATCCCTTATAAATTTTTATCCTGTCTTGCTTCAGGATACCAACCCTTGTTGATGATCTGACTCACCACTATTTTTTAGAACTATTGGTTTTTAGATCATTCACTCATAGAATTAACCAATTTAAAAGATCGGTAAGAACATTCTAGCACTTCTTCAACAACTTTTACATATAGGGCATTCAATGGCTAAGTCATAAGCATATATTCCTCTCCAAACACTAGCACTAATTAACCTTTCATATTAAACTTGATCTTTTGATATAAGGTAGAGAGAATAGAATATGTCATGTGAATATATGGCCTTTCCTATAGACAGCTATAAGATGGAGAGATATCTATCACCTGAAATTTTACATTAAATGTGCATGACCCAATTTGCAAGGGCACCTTAATATCTCTAAGAACTTTATGCCTAGTCTCATTAAAAGCCTTACCAAAGTTGACATAGATATGATGTTAATAGCAAAGCCATTGTCGATAAGGACCTTGGCTATAATATGACACTTATACTAGACAGTAATATGTAGAGCCTTAGTGCTTCTCCTTTTTTCTAGAGAAGTTTCATCATCATTAAATGCTATATAATTTGGCATTCTAGGTTTTTAGCTAAGTGATTCACTTACTCCATAGACACATTATTTGTCACATATGCTTGGTTCAACACCTTCAACAAGACATTTCAATACGGTTTAGAATTCAATAATAGTGATAACAATGAGATTCATACCGGCATCATATTTAATTATTCCATCACAGAGTATTCATTGTGCTTTTATCAGCTTTAAGAATTCACAAGCCTCTTTTTTTTACACTAGTTTTTAACATTCTTCCTCAAGCACCACTTCTAGTTTATTGTATTCTTCCCTTACCTTAGCTTTTTTCTTCCTAGCCCTGTCCAGCATTTCTAGCGTATAGGATCTTCCACTTTAGGTTATACCCTTTATACCAGTTATATTGGCAACATTAAACTTAGGTGTATTTTCTTCTTACCCTTGGATTACCATATCACAACCATATCTCTATGGCATAGCTTTATCGTCTTTGTAGGGAAATAGAACAGGGACTTTAAAAGTTACTGGCTTAGGGATGAGCTTGTCTATGATCGACCTTAGTTTTTGCCCACAGTAAATTGTTATTGGTTTTGAAAACAATATCGATGGCTTATCAGTCATAGACACTTCGGTACTTATTGAAATCTCTTTTTTTTTATAAGAATCTATGAGCTTTTGTACCTCTTGATGAAATTGTTCACAAGTTTTAATAGAGTGGCCAATTACCCTATTGTGATTATAGTTTTTCTCTGATACTTATCTTTTACGATAATTACATGGATCCATCGACTGTATCATATCAGCTTTGTATAAAACATCAAATAATTGACTAAAAAGAGTCTTGATTTCTTTCACTTTCTTTTTTATATGATGCTCATGGTCTTTATTCAAAGCATGCACATTATGGTAAACAAAGGATTACCACCAATATTTAGGGTCGTTATCTTTTCTGTATCAAAGTTTATCATTTCATTTTTGATTAATCACTACATCTTGTGCTTTAGGGTAATACAATTCTTAGTGAAATGACCAACAATTCTATAATGTTAGTCACAGTGAGCTATAGGATCATAGTACCTAGGATAGGATGGTTTGAATGGCTCCAAATGGCTGGGGGCAATTAAAAGGTTGTTGTAGAACTCTCAATATAACTCTATATAAGTCATGGAGATTGGGTCAAATATAATTTTTTCTTGAGTAGTTTGTAAGTCTCAGAAACCATTTGTTGAGTTAGCAGAATGAATCTGAAGTCTTGTAGGAGGTTGAGTGTTTGGATTGTATATAAGAACATAGGGTCTGAAAGCGAGTTGAAATGTTGGTAGGTAAGATGGCTGTAGGGCTGGCTGGTATGGGCAAGGTGAAGTATTATTTACAATAAGGTAGTATGGAGAGTAAGCATATGATGGATAGGGTTAGTAACCCTTGAACTATTATCTTTCAAAGCTCACAGCTTGAGCTTCAATCTTTTTTTTTTTGGTGCTTTTTTGGTGGAAGCTTCTCTTCCTTCCAACTTGCTATTCTTAATGGTATTCTCAATGATTTCACCTAAGATTACCATGTCGATGAAATTTTTGTTGTATTCCCTCTCATTTTTTTATAATAGAAAGATTTTAAAGTATTTACAAATAGTATTGTGGTCTCTTTCTCAGTTAGAAGAGGCTGAACTTGACTAGCTATGTTCTTCCACCTCTGGGCATACTCCTTGAATGATTCAGTTGTCTTTTTATTCATATTCTACAAAAGAAGATGATTAAGAGCTAGATCTATGATATGCCAATATTAACTGTTGAAGTCACATACTATATCACTCCAAGACTAAATGTAGGTCTTATCCAGCTGAATATACCATCTAGTAGCATAGACAATAAAGTTATCTTGGAATATGTGCATTAGTAGTTTTTTATTATTAGCGTAGGCTGTCATTTTTTTATAATACATGATAATGTGAGTTTTTTAATACTTTGTACCATTATATTACTTTAAGATCTTAAACTTTAGAAAAATAATGACATTTATGACTAAACAGAGTTCAGCAACATTCGCGAAACCATAAAAACTAATTCCCTCTATTGCTTGTAACCTTTCCTCAAGCATATGCATCTTCTTATTAGCTATTGAGTTTCACAGTGACTCAACCACTTTTATTTTTAATTTTTTTTTCTTTTGGATCATCTAGATTAGGGACCTGGATTGGTTCTACTATTTTCTCAATAAAAATAAGATTTACATAACTCTAGTAATGTCTTGGATTTGAAGTTGATTGCATTCCAGAGTATGTATACCCCATAGGATATATGAATTGCTGTGGTGGTGCATCATATATGGACTGAGCTTAATGTGGCCCAAAACTAAAAGGGTAAAGAGGGTCAATCACCTCTTGTAATGGATGGTCTTATTGGCTAGTATTTTCTTCTAGACCCTTATCCATGTTCAATTTGTTCAAAGCTTTCAAAATCTTACTCAACTCCTCTTTAAGCTTCTCTTGAACTTTTTCTATCTTTTTAAGACGATTAAAATTTTCTTATTCTATTTGTCTAGCTCAAGCTCTCGTATTGTATTAGTGAGTTGATTGTGTGGGGTTCTTACTTGGTAGAGCTATAATCTTGAGTACCATAATTGCATTATTATTAGAAATGGTATGCTTTATGTTTGGTATTTTAATGTATGAATGGAATGTATTAATATTTGTCACATAACTATCATTGATAGAAGGAATCTTAATTCAAAACTTTATTTGATAAAATTTCAAAACTACATCCTAACAAAGCCAAAACAATATTCTAAAGTCCTAATTTTTCCTAAGCATTATTCTAATGCATCTTAATGAACTTTCTAGCTTGCAGGTAATAATTTTTTGCCTCATATAGGAAGTCAAGCAATTGTTGTTCATGAGCTCTTACTTGTTGCACCATGGCCTTCAATTTTTCCACTTTTTCTTCCATTTCTGATGCTTTGTCTACAACCATGCATAGCTGATCAAATAAGTGCCTTAAATGTTTTTATTTTTTTTGTACACCTGCCTTTCTATTACTCACTTTGTTCAGCATATTTCTTGTAATCACTAGTCAACACTTCTACCTATGTTGTCTGTTGATCCACTATCATTTGTAGCATCTAGTTATGTTTGTACACCCTAATAGTGGCCTTTTGTCCTTCTTCTAACTTTGCTTTCAATAATTCATTTTCTTTTAAGAGTCGGGTAAGCTCGGGTGTAACTAATGAATGTATCTTGTCTAGATCATTGAACAAGGCTTTCCATTGGTCTTTTGCCTCACTGAGGCTCTGAATTTTTTACTCTTATAGCTTTAAACTTTCTCTTATTTCTTTCTTCAATCACTTATTTTCTTGTCCAAGCTCACCTCTCTTGATTGAGAGTTTCCTTTCAACAGTTTCTACATTGAGCAAGGGATCTTGAGGAGTCAACTTTGAATAATGGTCAATTTTATGTTTTCTAGGAAGCATAATGTCCTTGCCTCTTCTCGTATGCCATATAATATATTATGGAGTAACATCATATGTAAGCCTCTATTGGTTAACCCTGATGGTCTATTTTTTTATTTTTTTTATTATTTTAATTTTTCATAAGCCTTTTTTTCGGTAAAAAATAATTCCCATTGGTTAAGTCCATATGTTTTTTGAATAAATTACTCACATCCATACTATCTTTTTACTAAAGTTAGGGCATAAGTAATAGCATCCCATAAGCCGAATAAAAAAACCTAAGGTTGTTTCCCATAGTTATACAACATTGTATCATGACACATCTAATATGCTCTCTAAACTATCCTTTGGCTATCAAGTGCATAAAAATATGAAACCCATTCTTCTTTCGACTTTGCTTTAGGCCATGTGCTACAACAAAACTCTTTATTGAAATACTGAAATAAAGGTATGGTTTGTGAAACTTACTTTCTTCACACTCAATATGACTCTTCATCCACACATAAAGTAGTTGTAAACACCCATTAAGTCGACCATTTCCATTTTTGTGACAGTAGTTCAAGCATCATATAGTTTTTGCCAAAATGGTAAGTGCTGCGTTGACTTTATGTTCCAATTGATCGGTAAAATCTATCACTACCACATCAATATATCTAATGATTTTTGAAAAAATCACCAATCCATATAGAGTTATAGCCTTGCTACTATTCTTTATCATCATCTAGATGCTCTTGAATTAAATCTTACAAAAAACCCTATAGAATACCCTTACTCTCATCTTTCGTTTTGACATATGCATCAACTTGAGGCAAGCTAAGTCCAAGCATTTGTACAAGTTTTTTTTGATAACCCGCTTTATTTGACCAATAAATCTTGTCTGGGTTTAACAAATCAAAATAAAGTAGAACCATATACTTTTCAATTGTGGACACCATATCTGTTTTATTAAAGACAAAGCATCTATAAGAAGGATCCCAAAACTGAAAGATAGCTTTGATCATATTATTGTTTACATTTACCTGGAGCAGTGACGTTATATCTCTATATTTGTTCTCAAACACTTCCTGCCTTATTCTACTCATGCATCCCCAAAAATTACTTAAGTCAATTAGGTTATTTTGTTAGAGATTGAGAAGAACTATCTCAGGCAATAATGAGATAAAACCTTTAGGCAAATAATTACCATATTTTATTTGACCTTATTCTTACTTGATTTTTAATTAATGAGTAGATTCATAACAAATTGGTATAGATTTTGATTACATTTGGCTTTCCATGGATGTGGGTATGAGATCTGGCTTATCAATAATTGATATGTGGTAAATATTTCCTATATGAAAATGCTGCAAATGCACAATGTTAAATATGACATTGAAAATGATGCATAAGATGCAGCACTAATTAAAATGATACAGATACATAAAATCAAACAAAAAAAATGATTAGATAATCAATATATCGCATAAATTGTTCCTTCTTATGTCCTAACTTTGGGTCAGATCTATCGACATATAGGAATGGTTTTATCTTAAAGCTGGCCTCTTGAGTGTAGATTATATGCTGAGCTAAGTGATTTTAACCACTAAAAGTTTTCAAATTGTTCCTTACATCATTGTCCTTCATAGACTAGTAAGGCTTTCCAATTTTCACCCATCACAGGCTACCAACAGAAAAGATTTCAATTTGAATAAGAGTATTTTGCTAGCCATTGCGAAGATTATCATCTTACAAAAGCGTAGGTACTTTACTCCCTTTTAAGAGGGGCGAAGCCCGGGTATAGAGCTCATATAATGCAAATATATTTGACAGTATGTGTGAAGGAACATATAATTTTCAAACCCCATAAATAAAATAAAAGACAAAAAAGAAAAAAATTAGTAAACAAATAACATAATCATTACACTTTAAAACCATTAGACCAAATGATAGGATAAATTTAAAATGTTATAGCCTAACTCTCTAGCATCCCCAGTGGAGTCGCCAAACTGTCATAACATATAAATCCAAAATTTTATAGCTAGACACAATCTAAGGAGTCACTTTCAGTCTTTTTATCCATGTGTGATTAGCCACTTAATAAATCTATCATTTTAAGGAGCTCCTAAGCTTGACAAGGATCCCTAAAAGAATAAGTTTTAGTTCACTAATCAGAATAGGATTTGAAAGTTCGGTTACATATGGGAAAGGTTATAGCACCCCACATGCCTATCCAAAGGACAATACCATTTTATTTAAAATTATTTTAAAGTCTTAATTCTAATGGTATTAAATTTTAATGTTGAATATTGGAAATAACTTTTAAGATTCTCCATCAATCTAATAAAATTCTTAAAAATATTTTTTCACCTTAAGAGTATTCAAGAATTCCATTTGTTTTCTTGAAAAAGCTCTGTCAACGAAAAAAAATTTAATCATTTTTTTATTATTAGTTTTTTATTGAAAATATATCTAATTATTCTACCATTTGGGTCAAATTAAAAATATTTTCTCACCTAGAAATATTTTAAATAATCATCCATTTGTGATTATTAAGAATTTCATCTTAGGAATTTATTTTTTATTTTATTTTTTTATTTCTAAATTTTTCACCATTTTGGTCTATTTAGAAAAAAAAAAAAAACTCTTGTTACTTTCTTAATTTTTGGAAAGAAAATAATATGACAATTAATTTTTTAAAGTCTCATTTAAATTCTTCCACCATTTGGATAAATTTAAAAAAATTTCTCACCTAGAGATTTCTTAGAAATTTTTCATTTGAAATTTTTAAGATTCTCATCCTTGGATAAATTATCAAATATTTCCAACCAACTTTTTAAGTTATACTTTTTATTGTCTAGAAAAAAATACAATTACTTTTATTTAAATTTCATCTAAATTATTTCATAATTTGAGATAAATTTAGAGAAATTCCTCACCTAGAGATTTTTTAGGAAATTTATCATTTAAAATTCATAAGATTCTCATCGTTAGGTAATTAGTATTTAAATTCCAAAATTTTTTTAAAATTTATGTTTTTTATTTTTTTATTTTTGAAAATAAATATTAATTATTATTATTATTGAAACTTTATCTAAATTCTCCTTCATTTGGGACAAATTTAGAAAAATTTCTCATTTAGGAATTTTATAGAAATTAAGCTTTTGCAATTTCTAAAAATTTTATTATTGGATAATTATTATATATTCTCAAAAAAACTTATTAATGTTTTATTTTGTTCTTTTTTTAATTTTTTTCTCCAATTTTTTTAAAATTTAATCATGCAAAAATACTTAAAAATATAAATAAATAATTAATTAATTAATTAAAAATTAAAAAAATATCAAAAAGGCGAATCGGCTCAGCTCAACAGCTAGAAGGCTTAGCTTTTGGCTTGGCTCGGTTGGAGCCAATGGATGGAACGTGGGTCAAAAGGCAGGTTGAGCGCTCAAATCAGATCACCCACTAGAAAACACGTGGATCTTGGGATGAACTAAATGTCTAAAACAATGTCATTTGGCAGGCGTATAAAGGATCAAAATCCTCTTTTTTCTCAGATTTCTTCTTCTTTCTCTCTTCACTTCTCTTTTCTTTCTTTTTCTCTCTAGAACAAGAAGAACTCTGGTTGAATATTCAATGGATTTTGGATACCTTCATCGAGAAGTCATCAAAATCTGTAAAATTCATCAGAATATCATTGGAATATAGGTTTCTTGTTGAAAACTTCACTAAAAACTGGAATTCTTCAGCAAAAAATTCAAAATTCTAGAAATTTCAAAAAAATCTCCAAAATAAAAAAGAAACCTTCAACAAACATCAATCAAACTTCTTAAATCTCACTAATTTGATTCTTAAGCTTCAAAATCCTCAAAAAACCAAATCTAAACTAAAACTCTTAAAAAAAACTTTTTAAAAAAATTTGGATTTGATTGCTTTCCCTTTTTTCCACCTACGTATATCTATTTTCCTTCTAATTTCTCTGTGTCTTTATTTTGTTGATTGAATACTTATTTATAGTGAAGAATTCAAATCCATATGGTGATCCAACTCAGATTAAACTCCTCAAAGAGTCTATCTGATAGTTGGATTAAGATTAAACTTCACTATTATCTCTAACAAAAATTTTCTCAAGTGATTGAATTCTTCCCTAATTTAGCTTTTGCCATTCCTCTTTTTTTTCTTATTTTTAACATATCATAATAAAATAATAATAAGATAATAAATGAACAATATGATAATAATAAAAATAATAAAAATAGGATAATAGTAAGATAAAAAATACAAAGATAATTACTTAAAATAAATAAATACGATAAACATAATAGAATATGAATAATAAGAATTAGGCTAGGCTTGATTCCGGTTCGATTAAATTAGGCCCAATCAAATTGGATCCAATTATTTCAAGTTTGAACCAAATAAGGTGTTTATAATAATTTAATAGTAATTATTGGAAACTTAAAGTAAATCAATATAACTTAGCAGTAATTAATCATCAATAACTTAATAGTTAATTAATGATAATTTAATAGTAAATTATAGATAATTTAATTTAAATCGATGATAACTTTATAATGAGTCATAGTTAACTTAGTAATAAATATGTGATAATTTTGTAGTAAATAATCGAAATTAAGTAGTAAATTAATGATAACATAATAGTAAATGCATAATAAGGTAATAGTAAATCACTAATAACTTAGTTGTAAATTAGTGACAATTTAGTAGTAAATTAGTTAATTATTGATAATTTTGTAATAAAGCATCAATAAATTAATAGTAAATTAGTTATAATTTTATAACAAATAATTAGTAATTTAGTAATAAATTATCAACAATTTAATAGTAAGTCATTCATAACTTAGCAGTAGATCATTCATAAATTAGTAGTAAATCAATACTAATTTAATAGTAAATCATTAATAACTTAGTAGTATATCATTGATAGTTTAGTAGTAAATCACTTATAATATAATATTAAATCAATGATAACTTCATTGTCAACCATTGAGAAATTTTTTTTATATTTAAAGTTGTTAGGAATTAAACCTTAGTTATTGGTAGAAAAAAAAGGTAGAAATTTCATCTTGGAATGCTAAGATAAACCTATCATGAACCTATTCAAAAAATTTAGTGAAAAATTCTAAATATGAATGAAACAATAATGTTATTATAGAAAAAAAAATTATCTTATAATAAAACTGAATCCACACTTTCTTATAAAAATCTATTGTTAAATATATGATGACACAAATCTTATCAATTATTATCAAAAGTATAACATAAGTTACTAAAAGGTTACTAAAATTCCATCAAGAAGTTACCAAAAATTTATTAAAAATTACCAAAATTGTATCAATAGTTACCAAAACTATATTATAAGTTACCAAACTAAAAACAAATATTATCAAAATTATATCAATAGTTACCAAAATTATATTATAAGTTACTAAACTAAAAACGAATGTTAACAAAAGTTATATCAAAAGTTATCAAAATTTTATCAAATGTTATCAAAATCAAAATAATACAAAGAGATATTAAATTTTACTTATATTATATCAAAATCAAATTAAATTATTAATATTTATAATTATTATTATAATATAAAAAATTATTTATTAAAATAAAATTTTAAAAATAAAAAGTATACCGACATGACGCACAAATCAAAAACTAACCAAAATAAAAGTCCATCTCAGAGCTATATAAGCATTACAAGTCAATGCCACTGTAATGATTTAATTTGTATAGCTAAAATCATTTTCTTTTATTTGATAATCTAGGAATTATCCTTCTTTTTTCTTTTCAACATATATATATATATATATATATATATATATATGATCTTTGTAGTTCTGCCCCGTCTAAGAAAGCAACTAAAGTCTCTTCGGTTCTCCCTTGGCAACCAACGTTTTGTCCTTTTCACTTCATGAAAATGTTTTTCCAGTTTGATGCAGACATTTGGGTCGCCACTCCAAGCTGATGCTGAAAGTAACAAAAGCCCTGGTCTAGACTAGATCAGTGACATAGACACTTTTCCTTTCTTCCTTCTAAGATAGGACATAGAGGCTTAGTGATATTTTATACCAATTTGATGCAATTAACTACATTTGGTGTCTGTGTACCTTAAATGCTTATAAAATTATTTGACTCTTTGTGTATAAATTGCTTACAACAGTGGTGCTATTTTCAATGTTGGGTTGTTAATAGATGTCTTGGTGATACCATGGCATCCACTTTTAACCTGGTCTCTCCTTTCCTTTGTTTTGGACTTTCCTTCGACATCCCTCTCCATGGTCTCTCCTATCCTTTCTCTCAACTATGAACATTGACCTTTTATGAATGAAATAAATGCAGCTTGCTACTTCTGTATCTACGATTGAGTTTGCATATCGTACATTACATTCGTGGTGGCACAACTGTAATAGAAATGCAATCACTCTATGAAGAACTTGCCTTTCTAGTGAATCAAATGGTTTCATGGACTTCAATATGCTATACCAGCTTGGATTACTTTTGAATCTGATTTAGTCGCAATGGCTTCTTTCTCAAACCTGTGCTATCTTTTTTCTCTTCTGAACAAGTTGCATCTTAAATTATCATGAGATCCTTATAACTATATGGATGCATGCTTTGCATTTTCTCCGCTCATGCGCTTTTTTTCTTCCTTCGGACTTCTTGACCATAATTTTTTGGCGTTGAAAATGTTAATTGAATCCTGTCACTAAAATTACGTTGTAACAGGAAGTCATATTGTATAACTGATTATTGTTGCCTTCTTCATTTATTGAAGATTTTATGCATACAGCTTAATCCAATCTGGTGCCTGCATCAACACCACAAACATGGTCCAGAGAGTCAAGGCTTTAGGTAAATGTTGAAGGAAATATCAGCAACCTTTAGGTTTGTGGTGCTCTTCATTTTACATGAGATACCAAACCCAATCATTAGACAATATCTTTTTATCAAATTTATAAAAATTAAAATAAAATATAATAAACTCATGTGTTAATTGAGCCTATACGTCTTAATAAACTTTCAGTTAGCATGTTAGTATTTCTTAATATGCATGATTTCAAGTTACTAAAATGCCATTTTCTCTTGGCCTAGAGTAAGGTCATTTCTGTTGCCTTGCAGAGATCCCAACTACTTCTATTTATAGCCCTTTTGGTTGGTATGCCTTTACTTCTGAATTGATTTCAACGCTTCCGCGGTTTGCAAGCAACTCTTTGATTTTATTAGTAACTAAAGTAAATAAATTCTTGAAAATGTTGAAAGGAACATGGATATGTTCTCTATTATCCCATTTTTCTTATCACAATCACACATGAAATAAAGAAGCTCAGCATGAATATAATGTACCCTGACTTACAAAATTTCCTTTTGTTTTGGTCTACTTTCTGTAACTGGCTTCCTTGGTGAAAGTTGCATGGGGCAGCCGCATCTGTCATGATCGTATATAGTAGCCATACTTGTTTGTTAACTTCTTCTTGAAATATTTACTTTAATGGATTCTTCAAGGTAGGACTGCAAGTAAAAGTTACTAATTTCATACTATATCTTTTGGTAATTTTATGTTTCAACCATTTACTGGCTACAACTTGGCTTATTTGTTTACTTCTTGGTGTTGTTGTTAGTTTATGTAACATTGAATCCAGCAGCTTTTTTTTTTTTGTTATTCTTTTCATTTTTTGGCTGACTGGGATAAAGTTAAACATTTACGTTGGCACCTGAGATGTACTGAAAATCATCAGTGGACTCGAAATTATTCTCAATGTAATGGTGAATCAGATCCTCAAAGGGTCTATGCTACATGCGATTACCACCATTTGAAGTAATAGCTTCTAGAGTTCCACAATTTAATTTCATAACCATCAAAAATTAAGTCCAATGTTACAAAATGACAAGTTAGATGCAATTCATGTCATGTATTCCTTGAATGTGTGAGTATTAAACAGCAGGTTGAATTTAACAATGATATTTGAATGCAAGGACTAGTACTGAGACACTGGTAGGAATCCAAGAAGACAATTTTCCTTCTTGCAAAAAATCGTGATTGCAAATATTAAGTTCTAAGCCTCTAGGAAGGAAAGTAAGAGTGATAAATACTTGAAGCAATAACAGGTTATAATACATAATAGAAAATAACTTCCCATAAGCAGCTGGTGATTAGGTTTCCAATTGCCCACAGTTTTTCCCAGAGAATTATTCACTTGTTATCGATTGTGTTAATGATAGCTTATTGCTACTTTAGCTCTAACTCATTCTATATATGTAAGTAGTTTTCCCTTTCTCTCATCTGATGATTATAGCAGGCAAAGGTATTTAATGCTGTGGGTGTGCTTCTCAGTAGGTTCTGGGTTTTCCTGCGCGGTAGTTTTATTGTTGAGCTTCCTCTTTACTTTCATTTGACACAGATATCCAATGATTGTGGAATTGTAGCTCCAAATGTGACTTGAAAGGAATGGCTTGTAGTGAACCAGGATTAATTGTCATTAGAATTTTTTTCAAAAGAAGACTTGTGTTTTCTTTATGTTGGTGAGTATTTAACGTCTATTTTGTTTACATTTTATGATAATGACACCCAACCTTTATGGCGTTGTTCCTACTTTTGTTGTGTAATAACTCATCTTAATTGTTCTTAGGGAAGCCTAGTTTCTGCTGTTCAATTCTATCTTAAATATGGTTCATGGATTTCCTACAGCTGTGCTATATGATAACAGAATTAAGAGAAGGAAGTGAAATGAGCCTCTTAATCACACTCAAAAATAAATGAATAATCTAACTCCCTTGAAGATTAAGGTTTCACCACCACTCCAAAGAAATAAGAAAAGATAACTCTAAAGAATTTACCTAAGCAAATATTTTATTTGAGCTTTGTTTTGGTTTGATGACTTGGACTGTTAGACAGATTGTTCATTAGTTTGCGTTTTTGTATGGATAAGATCAGTGTATAACTGAGAACTTTTTCCTGCATCACTGTATGATAATGAAATAGTTAGGGCTGGGGTGCTCTGTATTATGGCCATTTAATGTGCATTCACTTCTCATTTTATTCTTGCCACACTCCCTCTTTTGTAGTCATAAAGCATGCGGCATGCTCTCATTGTTAGAATAGAGAGTGTTTGGTATTGGCATCTATATAATTAATGAAATTCAAAGGGAAAATGCTACTTGTTTTGTTTGATTCCATTAATAGAGATTGTTTCAGATAGTTTGAAACTATGGTCTCCTTCTCCAGTGGCCTACTCTTATCTATTGTCCACCTTTTGATGCAGCTTTATCGTTGTCGAATATGTGGAACTGAAACCAAAATCTTCTTTCTTTTTCGTTTCTTTAGCTAATAGAAGAAACACGTCAAATCCTGATACAAACAGTCGTGTCTACTTGGTAGAGTGCTGGTGTTGGATTCTTAATTCCAGCAACCAAGATTCAAATCCCGATGACCTCATTTAATAAAAAAAACACAGATACATACATGCATATGTGTGGTGTGGTAGGAGGAAATTGAAACAAAAATCTTAAATCTTATTCAAAAATAAGAAAACATAAACTTAACCTTTAATTCTCGACAAGTTATCTATCCAAATGAAAGCTGTAGTACAACAGATATTAGAAAATACCACAAACACAAAATCTAAGTAGCACACACTAGACACTAGTGGATAAATTGCATCAAGAAACTGACAAACCAAAGGTGCTGTTTAGGCCCTGGGTTTGAGGTGGCCTTCATTGGCGAGCTTGAAGAGACGAGCCTGAGCTGCTGAAGCACTGTTTGAACCAAGTGCTTTAACAAAACTATCCCTGACTTGCTTAGTTGTAAATGGGAACCTCTTATTCACCATGGAGTTCAGCAAGGAAGCTGTCCCTTCTCGGTAAAGCGCCCCGAGTCCATCGGTACGTGTGTTTGAGAGTGCTTGTGGCAAGCTCATGGTTGCTCCGAACCCAGGAATGCTGGTCACACCGAATGCCCTGCCTAAAGTGCCCCACCAACCAAGCACTCCCCATATCAATGTTGGGTGACTCCTCCAGAAACTGAAAGTAACAAATATGAGTTGTTAAGTGTCATCTTCATGATGATAAATAGCAACATTTGGAAGTTGCTGTGACTTACTCGCATGTACCACCAATAGGTGGAGTTGGAGCATGAAGGAATGGAGGTGTGGGAACGCTTGGAGTTCCTGGATCAATAATGGGAGTCGTTGGAGGACTGCCACCTCCATAAGTTGGAGGGGAGTGGTAATATCCACCATGTGAAGGAGTGTGTGATGGTCTTGACGGAGTCGATGGTTCATGTGGTGGAGTTCCACAACTTCCACCTGAAGGCGTTGAAGGTGTTGGGTGGTAGCCACCGCTATGTGATGGGGTTCCATGAGAGGGAGTTGTGCCACCATAGCTACCTCCTGAACCGTGTGATGGTGTCCCATGTGAACCTGCACTTAGAACCACTGGAATCAGCATGCAAGTTGTGCTATGACATATTAAGGAAAACAAAAAACAAAAAAATGGAAGCATCAACCAACTTGTATGAACCATATACTAAACAAGGCACATTGTGGCATAACTGACATTGATTACATTTAACATGACATGTGAGCAGCAATAACAAGTAGTTTCTTTGGGTCAATGTGAATGATAGGAAAGAGTGAAACCTGAGGGGGGAACTCCCGTATGAGGGGGGGGAACTCCCGTATGAGGGTCTGGAGCTGGATAGAAGAAGTAATTCTTCTGCTCTTCAAAACCAGTCGACGTTACTGGAATGACCAAGTTTTGGGAGAGCAAACCAGCTATCAAAACCCACATGAACAAAGAAACCTGCATTCTTCTTTCCCTCTCCATTTCTGTCTGGTATAGAGACACTCCAACAAGAAGAAAGAATGAAGATTGGAAGGTATGTGTGGGTTCAGAAGATGAGGAGGGTGAATATAAAGGATGAACAAGGTGAAGTAAATAGAAGCAGTTGAAGCAGCATGAGGTTAGTTGATGACAGCAAGTGCATTTATATGTACTATCAATTCATATTAGGATTAGAAGAGTGAATTATTCATGAATCATAACTGTGGTGGTGGCGTGGATTGGTGTAGGCATGAGGATCAGGTTCTGATTTCGTCTATTTGGATTGGGAATTAAGCCAGGATCGGACTTATGATCTAGTGCGAAACAACTATTTTCCAACATTATGATCTAGTGTTTGTGACAATTTTTTTATCATGCCCTTTATTTCCTTCGGGGAATGCCAATTATAACGAGAATTTCATGGCTTAATTTGGGTTGGTTTTGTGCATCATTCGCCAAATGATACCAATTTGAAATATCCTGAGCGAACATAAATGTTTTGTTTGGGTTCCTCTGATAGGAACTTGGGTACGTGAAGCAATAAATCTTAATGCTGACAAGTTTAGTAAGACTGTTTGCTGATGCACATAAATACAAACAGCTCAAAGATTAATCGTGATATATAGCAGTGTTGTACTATCAGTATGAAATTAGAACCACGAGACAAGAACATTACACAATGAATCTGGTGCTTAGCTCAGTTACTTCATGCAATTATCATTAAGAAACAGCATCTAGCAGGTCTGAAATTTAAACAATAATACTTGCAATCCATTTCCTATCCTCATGCTACTGTCACGGACTTAAGAGAGAGTTCTGAATCTCACATCGAACATAATAAGAGGGTCCCTGGGGTATAAAAGGGTTCACACCATCTCCGCCTTGTGAGACGCCTTTTGTAGGACAAAATCATGAGGCCAGAGGGCAGAGCGGATAATACCTCACAAGGGTATGAACCGTGACAGATAGGCTGATCTGGGACGCCGGATGAATGAATGTCCAGGTCCCGAAGCCGCGCGGGTTCGGAGCTTGAGTCTCGATCCGTGACAAGTGGTATCAAAGCCAGCCCTAAACCGTTCGATCCACGCCGAGCACCTCAAGGGAGGCAGGCAGGGTGGCCGACCTCCGTGACGAGGGCGTCACGAGGTTGGGTGCGGGAGAATGTCACGGACCTAAGGGAGAGTCCTGAATCCCACATCGAACATAATAGGAGGGTCCCTGGGGTATAAAAGGGTTCACACCATCCGCCTTGTGAGGCGTCTTTTGTAGGACAAAACCGTAAGCCCAGGGGGGACCAGAGCGGACAATACCTCACAAGGGTGTGAACCGTAACAGGTAGGCTGATCTGGGACGCCGGATGAATGAATGTCCGGGTCTCAGAACCGCGTGGGTTCGGAGCTTGAGTCTCGACCCGTGACACTACAGCCTCCTTAATTTGAAAAAAAAAAAAATTACATTACTTAGTTCCATCACAAGGATGTGTTCCAATTTAGTGGGATGTTTAAAAGGAGCAACACTTTGAAGTGTCTTATACACATAAAATTTCATTTCATGATCTCCTGGTTGCTGCTAGAGCTTTCAGTAGAAAATCTGACATTTTAGAGTCATTTTGGAACCTGATAGATCAATGAACCTAAAAGATTCATGTCTCTTGGTACAGACTAAACCCCAGGTCCTAAAATTTTCCAATATCAAGTTTGCAAAAGGGAAAGGAAAACAATGGTTGATGGGGCTTGGCTTAGCTGTCCCCAAATCTATCAGCATAGGTTCAAATATAAAATAAGATAGGTAAGGAAACGGACCAAATGCCTAATTAATTTGTCGAAGAAAGGAGGGTGAAGTTTATTAATTGAAACATGATTAGTTCCCAACTTCCCACGGCTCCAGCTCAGTCTGCTCAGATTAAAAAAAAAAAAAAACATTCAGGGCTAGGTGGAGCCTGCTCTTTGTATGGCATGGTTCATAGATATGGACCTGATTTCAGGCTTCCTTGCCTGAAAATCCTAGACCATCATTTTCCCAGTTTCATATTCACGATAAATACCCTGTTGGGTTCTTAGATTTATAGTAAATTGGCTTGTTATTTTACAATGGAATACTATGGTAATTTCTTGTATAGATTGCAAATGCAAATGTAAAATGAAGTTTGTCATTTTGTTAATTCCTGTAATTGTAGTTGCTCTTGAAGGATAGTGATCGAAACATTTGTACAACCTGTGACCATCAACTAGAATAGATCATCAGACACATAGATGGGCATGAACATCAGAACATGATGAAATGCAAATTCCTAAAGAATGAGATGAGAGACCTGGCTAACATGGAGAAATGGACCCACAATGCAGCAAATGGAAAAAGGGGTGATGTTTAAACTTAATGGCTGTGACAGAGAGGTAGGTGTGTGGTAGCACAAGATAATTAGAAGAGTAAAGAGAAACAGCAAAGGTGGTCCACTTGGTGGCGTATAGTTTAAGCCCTTGTAAAACCTGTCTTTTGAGACTGATTGGCCAACTTTTAAGCGTAGTTATATAGATGTACGAGACATGCGAGGAGGGAGCAGAGAAACAAATAACTAAAGGGAGGGGAGGAGTAGTCAATTGTGATGCAGAATTTTTTTTTTTTTTTTACAAAGAAATTTATAGCTTTGGCATACAAATAAAAATTATAAATATGAAAATCTAGATTTTAAATTTGAATGTCATTTTTAAAAGATGCCCTGTAAGAATTAATTAAACTTAATTTTAATACAGATAATTTAAATATTTGTGTCATATAAAACATAGATAATTGATATATTTATATTATAGTTTACATGAAAATTATAAATTATTATTTATATAAACATAAAAAAATTATTTTTATTAAATTCATATATAATTTTTAATAAAATTTTAAACTGTATTTTTATATTATTTTTATATCAAATGACCATAATATACATTAAATTGTGAGGTCTAGTAAACCTCAAATTTATTTCCAGTGTAAAAAAAGCTTTGGCACTGCCAATTTCTACAGTCCATAGTGAGCTGTCATAGATGGAGAAGGATGCAGCTAATAACAGTTGCAAAATGAGTAGGGTTAACTGGTTAGGAAACACTCATTTACTTTGGCTTTAATTTCAACTTCCAATTGTAAATGACACTTTATTATTACAGTTATAGCGGAAACATAGATCCTAGCTTAATAGGTTCAATCAAAGCCAAAAACCACGATGTCCCGTTCCCATAAACTTTGGATCAACCGCAAATTTCAAAACTATGCTGCTGCCACGACGGAAAAGACAGAAATTTTCACGGTTAAATATAAAAATTGATATTTGAATTATCCTTTTTTTTTATCAGTTTGGTATTTACAAAAATAAAATTATTAGTTTGATATTTTAATTTTTATTCTATCATTCATTTTATACTTAAGACTAATGTCGTTAATCAATTTGCTGATATAATATTAACATATAATATTGACACATATCAAAAAATCTAATTAACGTCCATCAATAATGTCATATTAATTTTAAAATAAATTTTCAAAAAAATTCTAACAAATCCTTAAAAAATTGTAAAAGGTTTTTAAAAATTCTATAAATTTTTCATTTTTTTAATCTTACAAATTTAATATTTTATATATTTTTTTAACTTTTCAAAAATATATTGAATTTTTTTGGATTTTTATGAAAATTTTGATTTTTTTTCTTTTTTTCTTTTTAGAATTTTTTTCCAATTTTTAGAATGTTTCAAATTTGTTAAATTATCTAATTTTTCAAAAAATTTTAAAAGTTTTGATATATTTTTTTAAAATTTCAAATATTTTTAAATAATTTTAGATTTTTTTTAATTTTAATTTTTTAATTTTTGTGATATAATTAAATTTTAAGAAAATTTAATTATTATTAAATTTTTTAGGTTTTTATTAAATTTTTTAATTTTTTTAAAATTTTTAAAAATATGTTTTTTTATAATTTTAAAATTATTTCATTTTTATAATTTTTTAAAAATTTTAAAATTTTTAGAATTTTTTTAGAATTGTTTAGAATTGTTTATCCATTTTTTTTAGAATTTTTCTTTTTATACTAATGTAGATTAATAATATAGCGCTAGCTAAAGTTTTTGACATATGTCAGCATCTTATTAGATATTTATGCTACATTAGTACTAAAAACTAACGGCTTTAGTTTGAAATACCAATGTGATAACAGAATGAAAATTGAAATACCAATCTTACAATGTTATTTCTTTATATACTAAACTGATAGAAAGTGTATAATTCATGAGTCATTTTGTATTTAACCTAAATTTTTATGATAATTTTGTGCCTTTGATGTAATAAATTTTATTTTTCCTGCAAAGAAAAAAAAAACAAGTTTGCATAATCAAAATTCATATTTCTAAAACTTGTTGCTGAAAAATGAGACAATAAAAAAATTATGTGAATTTTTTTGTTAATCTAATTCAATAAATATTTTCTTAAAAAAAAAAAGAGATTAAAGCTAATTTTATCACAGTATTATGGATGTAGACATCAAATTTTGTTTGAGTTCTTTGGATTAGGCCTTGCTTTTGGATTCTATTTAATTTTATTAAAATTATAAAAAATAATATTAACTAAAATAATTAATTAATCAATAAAAAAAGAGAGAGAAAATGATAGTGTCGTGCATAGCAATACTGGCATGGCACTTCTAGCACCCTACTCTGAAACCACTTGTCCCAATCACCTATACCCTGTTACTAACTACACAACCCATTCCCTTGTGTACCATACCTTGAGTCACACCCAGCAATACCTACCATGCACCTACCCCCTAACTGCCACCATCCTTGGCAACATGGATCACACCAAACATATGAAAAGATCACCCACTAAGCCAACTTTATAAAAAGGAGCTTCATAAAAAAAAAAAAAAAAGTCTCTGCCCAAAAATCTTACTAGAAAACAATCTAAAAAAATAGAGAGAAACTTTGCCAAAAAAGAGTTAAACAAAACAAAACAAAACAACAAAAAAAAAATAATAAGAAAGAGGAAAACTTTGCCAGAAAGCCCAAAAAAAATAAAAACCTAAAAAACCTGTCAAATTGGAAAAAAAAATCCAAGCCCTTCAAACCAAAAAAACAAAAAAAAAATACTACAATCTCTTTTGTGAGGAAACCCAACACCTAAAAATAAAAAATAAAAAGGAGTAGCAATTTTATTTTTTTTTTTGTTTTTAAAGAAGAGCTGAAGGGTTTTCTTTCAATCTAGGCTTATGGCTAGGTTTTTTAGTGAAATGGAAGTTGGAACGAGGTAAAGGAGGTAGAAAGAAGTTTTTTTGTGGCTCTGAGACATTCTCCGTCGACTTGCATAGTAATCGATAACTAACAAGTGACGACATCAACAATGGTGTATGATAACTAATTGCTGAAAACTAAGTTTTTTTTAAGGTGAGAGAGAGAAAAGGCGTAAAGAGAGAAAATAGTAGAAAATATGAAATAAAAAAACTTTTTGGCCTTTTATAGTGTTACCAAAAAAGAAAGAAAGAAAACAACCAAAATAACATAGTTTCAGGAGTGAAGATCCGTGCATCGACTCGGCCCAGCCCAAGATCAACATAACTGACCTACTACTTTATCTTTTTTGAGTCGAACTGGCCTAAAACAACTTCAACCAATCCGAACCACTGCATACCGCTTTAGATCATCAAAAAATGGTTAAACCTCCAAACCAGTTGAAAAGTGTTGAACTGGTCTCAGAACTGCTAACTGCTTTAACCAAGAGTCATTTTCAATATTTTTTTGGTATCTTTTTATTTTTTGCATTTTTTTGCTCTTTTTTTATGTACTTTTATCATTTCATTTCTAATTTTTTATACTATATTTTATATGTTTATGTGTATTTTTTTTTTGGATAAAGAAATAAAATAAATTAAAAATGCTTGGAAAAATAAAAGTTTTGGATTAATTATTATTTTATTACTATTATTTTTAAATAAATCATAAAAGATAAATTTAGACAAAAGTTGTGTTGCCATCCTCTAAAATATTCCCTAAGATAGGAATAATGAAAAAATAAAAAGCTAAAAATAATAATAGATAATAAAAAAAACAAAAATAAAGATAATAGTAAAATCTCTTTCACTTTTTTTTAGAAGGTGATAAAAAATAAAAATATATATATAATGATAATGAAAATAGAATAAATAAAAAGATTTTTTTTCCTGTTTAGATAATAGATGGAATAAAAATTATCTTTAAAAAATAATTATAAATAATTCTACGTAAATGTTAAAGAATTATTAAATAATAAAAATAAAAACAAATAATAATAATAATAATAATAATAATAATAATAATTTTTTTTTATGAAAAAGAAATATATGAAAAAATTTTAACTAATTTTTGAAAATAATAAAAAGTAATCTTACTCCGAAAGTCTGTCTAGATATTGAAGATTTTTAGAGATGTTTGTATTTTTAAATTTCAAAACCTTAAAACTCTTAAAACCTAAAACATCCAAATTTTGAAACCCCAGGGTCTAAAGAAATAACAAAAAAGATTATGATATTAGAGAATTGAAATTAAAAAAAAAAAAAGAAAAAGATCTAATCTAACTTTTTCCCAAAATTTTGGTTTGGTCAATTTTTTTATTTATATTTATATCCTATTCCCTTCAATGAATATTATATTTATATTGATATTGTTTTGGTTTATTCAATTTCAATATTATGAGTCCTAATTTGAATAGGAATTCTTATGGTACCAATTTAGGGTCTATGATTTAAAAAAGCTATTCTTTCTATAGAATGATTCCCATTTCAATTGATTTCATTTAATTTAATGACTAACAAAAAGAAAATTTTAATAAATAATAAAATAAATTGCATGAACTTAGCTCAATCAAATACTGATATTGATTTTTTATTTTTATGCAATGATTTGGTTTAATGAATTTTTCTATTTATTTAGATTGTATCTGTGTAAAATAATGATTAATAAAAGGAAGGGATGAATTAACAAAAAATTATATATAAAAAATGATTTAAAAAAGGGGTATTATGTTATTTATAATATGTGGGGTATTATTATTATTATTATTATTATTATTAATTTTTTATTAATTAGAATAGAAAAGTTTAATATTAATAAAAGTATAAAAAAAAGAAAAATATATTGTATTCATACAACATGAGTTAATTTGAATTCTTATTGAGGCTTTTTCTTCTTAAATTATCTATTTATTTCATATAAAAGGAAATTGATTTCATATATAAATAAAAGGTATAGATAGATTATTATGTATCGACTGAACCAATGACTATTCATGATTCCATCCAAATCTTAAAACTCTCAAAACCCTAACAATCCAAATTTTAAAACCAAAAAATTGTAAATCACCAAAACCCTAAAAACCCTAAACCCTAAATACTCAAAATCTTAAACCTTCAAAACCCATATAAGGAAGATGTATAGATAGATTACTATGTATCGACTGAACCAATGACTATTCATAATTCCATCTAAACCCTAATGATCCAATTTTTAAAACCCTAAAATTGTGAAACCCCAAAACCCTAAATACTCAAAATCTTAAACTTTCAAAACATTAAACCCTAAAACTCGAAACCTTAAAATTTCAAAACCCTAAACCGTACAACTTGAAACCCTAAAACCATAAACCTTAAAATCTCAAAATCCCAAAATAAAAATCCTAAAACCCATAATCCTAAAATCTCTAAACGCTCAAATGAGATCCTAAATCCTAAAAATCCATCAAGACTCTAAATTTAACCCTAACCCTAAATTTAACACGTAACCCCAAATCATCACCCTAAAATCATTCAAACCTTAAAGCCTCAACCTAAACCCCTACCCAAAATCATTCTAAAATTCTAAAGATACATGTAAAAATCTCATGTGAATTAATTTAATTTTGAATGATGCCTAAAAGATAGGGTATTTAAGAAATTTTATTTTATTGAATTTTTCGTGCAAGTCATTAATCCACAATAGTGATGGGACTAAATTAAAAGAAAAAAATAAAATGAGATCTTAAATATAAATAATCACACATAAACTTTGCCTAAATATTGAAGAGTTAAGATAGTCTCATTATATTTAAAAATCTGATTTCAAAATTGCATTTCATCACCTTGCATAACATCTAATGGCATACATGCATTTATTCATTATTGTTTATACTCGTTTCGCATGTATGCAACTTTAATTATCATTTGCTAGCTAATTGTACTATCATTAATTTTTTTCACATAAAAATATTTTTTTTTAAATTTAGTTTTAAAATGTTGAATTATAAAATAAAACAAAAATAACATTTTAAAGGAAATAATTCTTGGTACTTTGCCTAGATGTTGGAGAGTCACCAATAATTATCTTTTACAAAAAGTGTGATTTTCATTTTTAAGAAATGTTATAATAAATATGAGGCAAAAAGAATTATCTTTAAATTCTACTTCGATGTTAGATAATTTTTTATCCTAAAGATTTTTGCAATATTCCTAAATAAATGACTAATAAAATCAATTTTTTTTAAAAAAATGAGGGGAATTATTATTAAATTTCAAATTAAAACTATTTTTTCAACCCCAAAAATAAAACGTGATTAATTGGTACCAATTTGCATGGGCGCTATGAGAGTGCTAATCTTTTTTCACGCATAACTAACTCTCGAATCTAATTTTATTTTCGTAAATCAAAATTATTTTTTTTATAAACGTTAAACTTATTTTATCACTTTATTAAAAAGATAAATTTTTGGGTAACCAATCACACCCTAAAAAAACTACTGATGACTCTTTCATTTTTTTTATTTTAAAATTTTAAATATCTAGGGGTCTCAAAATCGTTATGATAATGGATAGATATAAAATTTTGTTATTCAATTTTAATTTCATTAATTTTGTTACTATATTTTTTATTTTTTTTATATAAAATAATAAAATTGATTTTTAGACATCATAAATATGCCAATAAAATTTTGATTTAGTGACAATGAAAAAGCCATGAAACTTTGAGATCTCAAATTTAATTTCTGTCGTGTTTAGATTTGGTTTAATTTTATGTTGCTTTTTTGTAATTATAAGAAATATTTGGTGAAATATTTCAATGCAATTACTTTTGTTCCAAAAAAACAAAGAAATCAAATGATAGTAGAAAATTTTATTATTTTGACAATTACAAGTTACCCCTTAGAGGTGGCAAAATGGTGGGCAGCCCATTACAAGGTTTGTTCTAGTTTGCTATGGGCAGGTTTAGCACGACCCATTTTGTTATAGTACTCGTATCTTTGTCAGGCATGACCTTTATGGCTGTGCTATGTTGGGCTAAATGTTTCTTAGTTTAGGGTTCGGCATGACATAGCCCATAAAGCATCATGGACTAACTATATACAGGCCCAGCATTTACTAGCCTATATTTTGCATGCAAATGAAAAATGATCAATCCCTTCCCTTTTTTTGCGTTGTTTACCTTAGAAACTGGGGGAGGGGGGGTGTGGAAGACCTATATGGGGCACCTTTTGGGTGTGGGAAGTGTTGGACGCGGTGCAAGCCCAACATGGCACGACCTATGGAATGGAAATGAAAAAGGATCAATGCTCTCCTTGAAAGGATTGATCCTTTTTCAAACCTTTTTTTTTATTATTTTTTGTAGAGTTAACATGGATAGATGCTTTTTTAAGGGCATCGAGTGATTTTTCAAATAAAATGCCTAAGAATCAATCCCCTCTTGACATTGATCAATCCTTTTAATTTTTAACATTCAAAAATATTGAATTTTAGCTTGAATAGATCGATAAAAAGAGAGATTGGTCAATATATATTCTAACATTCAAAAAAATTTTAATTACAATATGAGGAGATCTATCCACCATGGGATGATCAATCTCCTCTCAAATACATTCAAATTTCATTTTTTTTTTGTAAACTATCGCTTGCAATACATGTGATTTTTGGATAATTAATGAGAAAGATGGATATTTGCGTATGACAAGCTATTAGATTGATAATAAATGAAAATTTTTAAAAGAATTGATTTGGCACATAGAGAAAATCTTTTTTCTAATGAAATTTTTCTAACAATGAAAATATATAAAAATAGTGTTCGTTTTGCAAAATATAGAAAATGTGATTTTTTTAAAATGCTTTTGAACTTATGGAAATAAAATTTATAAAATATTGAAAAAATGTTTCTTTTTTAGACTATATTGTCTGCAATTATGGATCCTAAATTAAAATTACAAGATATAAAAATTATACTTAAATCTTATTATTCTAATATGCAAATTAATATTGACATGGATAAAGTAAACCAATCTATTAAAGAAAGTTTATTTTTATGTATACTTTATATGATTTTAAGAATTTAAATGAACTTTAAGAAGAACAATAAACTTTAAGAAGAATAAAAAGATAATCTTACTAAAGATGTAGCATGATCTTTAATAAGTTTAAGAAAATAAGATTCTAATCTCTCTTCTAATTGTGAAATTAATTTTTATTTACAACAAAATATTAAGTTTTCAAATAAATAAATGAGTTTGATATTTTTATATACAATGAAATGTGTGTTTTCCTCAAAAATTAGTTGGATGCCGAATATTGCTCAAAGTTGTATCTTTGAAAAAAAAAAAAAATTTATGATATATGTTATTTATAATTGTAAAATTTCTTACTTTTTGGGTAATTAGTATTTTTAAAATTTATTTATTTATAATAAAAAAATTCCTCTTTTATGTTTTTCCCATGGAAGTAGGCATTTTAAGTCGACCATGTAAATCACGTCACAATTTTTTTTTACTCTTTTTTATCATAATTATGACACTAAAATAAGAAATACATTAAAAAAATCTCATAATTAAAAAAAAAAAAGTAATATAAAAAATTTTTAAAAAAAATAGTATTTGACCCATGAGGCAACCGCCAATAGACTCAGTCGTTATAGATGGTGCATCGCACGACCCGTGTTGTTATCGGGTCATGGACTATGATGGGCCAAGCTTTTTAAAATAGGTCATGTTTGACATGACCCATATTTTAATCGTGTTGAGTCGTCACAACCTTTTACAATATCATGCCTAGTAATGGGTTAACAGTTTAGACCATGGGCCGTTTTGCCAACTCTATCCCTAATTGATAATATTAATTAGTTTATAAGATTAATTAGGGTCAATTATGAGGGACAAAACTAATGGATAACAAATAATAATTAAATCCAACTCAATCTATTTGAATTTATATTTACAAAGTATTATTTCTTAAAAATAATTACAAAAATAAATTAAATTAAATTTCGAGTTTAGGATTTTTTAGTGTGCACGTAATGACTGTAATAAGTGAAGTAATAATGACATGCACAATGACATGCAAAGTAACCTTGACTAGTGGCATCCGGTAGCATTTTTTTAACATTTCTTTTCTTCTATTTTTCTTTTTTTTTTTTCCTCTACTAATTATATATCCAAACGTTACGTTAATTTATTATTCAACACTTATTTGAGCATATAATTAGAAATATTATTCCCAACATTGTGTTCATTAAGACATTCTGCTGAATGAATATCCCATGAATCGATATCATAACTCAACCTTATCTTTTATATAGAAAACCTGCATAGATCCAGAAATCTTGTTCTAACATGGCTGGGATTGCCACTAAATTCCCTGGCCCTTCTCACTGGCTAGATTTGAGATGTAACAAGACTTTAATTAATCTCAAACCAAAGAAATCAAATTGACCTGCCAATTTCGATCCAAATCCAAAAAATCCATCTCACTCAAACCAAAACCTGATTCAACTCAATTGGTCATAAAAAGCCAACAACCCAAACTCGTTCAACCCGAAACTTAATACAACTCGAATCTAAATCAACCTGAATGCAAAATAACCCGCCCAATGGAAGAAAATTCCTGTCTTTTTTTTCTTTTTTTAAGTTTTGAAATCAAGAAGCAGTTATGTTACTCAGTGTACTAAGCGAAAGAATTAAATAAAATTTAACGTTGTTTGCAAAAGCAAATTATCATGAGTCAAAAAATTGTCATCAACTGCATAAACAATTACTTTCACTTATATCCACAACATTCTTACAGAGGATATGGATCTTTCACACACTGCATGGTATCTGGTAGTAAATTATGACTAATTGGCTTGAAACCTCTTCTAAACCACCAATTTATGAGCGTCAGTTCTAGTTTTCGCACCTGCAAACATTTACTGTCTTCCATTACAATTCCTCAAGCATTGAAAGAAATAACAGATATTATACAGCCTATGAAACATTATCAAATTACAGATGACGAGAAGTAACACAAACAAAAATGGTAAAGACAATTGTAAACCGGCCTTTAACCAAGATCTCATCTGCACCCTATACTATTCCATCTTTCAATGCAATGTACATGTGTTTTCCATTTAAAACACTAAAAAACTCACAAGGAAAAGAAAAGAGAGTTAACTTTTCTATATTAAAAGATTCAACAGCACATAAATGGTCATAGGTTTGATATGAGTAAATTTTAAAACATTATTTCTAATGTTACCCAAAATATTTCATGTTTGCTTCATCTTAGACAGAAGTTCAAAACAAACAAATAGCTCAAAGTAGATTCTTCGCATCTATTCTTTCTACAGGCACTCTTGCAATTCACTTCCCAAATCCATCCTCCTAATGTGAATAGCCATTGCCCAACATGGGTCTCATAATTGTAATTAACAGAAAAGAGTAAGAGGATGATTAAAAGATTGTCCATGATGTTCAGTATATTTTGACAATCAAAAAAACTACATTGAAAACACTTGGTGTAACTACCAATGAGGGATTGTTGATTGATATGGAAGTTTGTTGGACATGCATAACAGTATAAAATAAAAACATCAAGCAATAAAAAAAAAAAAAAAACTTGCAGAGTGAATATTTAAGCACAGGTGTAATCCTAATGTAATGCACGTAATGGACCCAATATCAAGGAAAGCTTGAACTACATTTCACTTAAGAGGGAATAAGCAAGTCAGGAGCAATTGGCAGAGATTTAATAATTTCATCAAAGAAGAAAAAACAAGCTCAAACACTATATCAAGAAACACAGCTAACTGGCAACCCCACTAACACAAATCTACCACAATTATTCTCATCATCATATACCTAGACATATATATGATTGTTGTTAAGTTGTAGTCCACCGAGAGTGACAGATTGAATTGTTGCAAAACTCTAAAAGACTTATTTCAAAAATAGCTTAGGGAAAAAGATAGTCTCTAGTCATCAAATAGAACAGAAGAATTTACAAATGACAAGTAACTGGATGTATGGAGAAAAGATCCCAATAATTATGATATTTATTAAGGATCTTAAGTTAACAGCTAAGGCTTAATTTGAGGATAAAAACTTCTGTAGCAAGTTTCTCTCAGAATAAGAGAACAAATATATATCAAAATACTTTCTCTTGGTTGAGTTCTCAATCTTTAGTGTTCAGAGTGTTCAATAAGATACTTCAGTGCATAAAAAACAAACAAAATGAAAAGAAAGGAAAACCAACCTGCCTAACAATGAAAGGCTCTTCAACAAGAGTTAATGGCTCAGTTAATATAGTCAAAAAACCATTTCGATTTCCATAAACAATATCGGTAAAGGGCCGATCACCCACCTGCCATAAACATAAATTATGTCACCAACATAATCCCAACTCTAGAATAAGTCAACCATCCAGTAACTTCTATCACCCTTTGCATACCATGATAAGATGTGATGATTTACATCCAAAGTGTTTCTCGATTTCTTCAGCTGTTCCAGCCGGTTTCTTCACCCCTGGAAAGACATATCAGACACCCAAATCAATTCTAGATAAACCAAACAGTAACTCAAATTAATGTGTGCTAAACCAACAAATTAGCAGTAATTATAATTCATCCCAAGCTTTTTACATGCTTAATGTTCAACATAGAGTCGAAACTGAGACATACTGTTAAGCAATTGATTCCTTTCGTCATGAATGGTATGGAAATGAATTTGATAACAGACTAAAACTAAATGCTTGAACCGAGGGAAAAATAAACGCTTACGATGCCTTATGACTTTAATCCCAATAGTGCCTTCTAGTTTCGTCGCCTTCGAACCATCATGATCATACTCTAAAAGACCTTAATTCATCGAAAAGAGGGGGGAAAAAAAATCAACATATTGCACAAAAACTCAATCAGGAAGGAATAAAACAGGAATCAATCTCAAAGAGTCGAGCCAAAAATTACCAGCAGAGTTACTAAACACAGCGATATCAGGACCAAAAACATCTTTGCACTGCTCAATAGAGGGCCGGAGAGGAGGCCAAAGCGTCAAAGAATAAGGAGCAGTAATCGTATTATCCTTATCGAAAACAACACCTTTAAACCCTCTTCTATGGAGCTCATTCCAATCAATACACCTTATATCAGGCACTGCAACATGGGGCAACGCCAATTGGCAGTCTTTAACGAACACTCCAACCGAAAAAACAATTCCTTCGACATTGATTCTTTGTCCCACCGCTGCTTTCAAATCTGTCCACCACATGTTTGTGAAAATGACTCTAAGAAAACCCCAGAATTTGGTTTTGGGATGTTTTTGCTCTTCTTTTTCTTCGCTTTGGGGATCTGGGTCTTGGTTATTTGCGTTGTTTTTGCTCAAGGAAGAGTAAAATTGGTCGACGAAAGTGGATTTCTGATCTGGGTTTGTGTAGTTATTTGTTCTGTTCTCGTTCTCTTGTTGGGGTTTGCTGAAATTGTTGGTTGTTGTGGAGAGAGTTAAAGAACAGAAGTTTTTGATTTGGTATTGGTTCGTGGAGAAGGGAGGATTGAAGGGTTTTTCTTTGAAATGGAAATGAAGAAAGCGGTTGGGGGCGGGATAGCAGCAATTGGGGAATGCAGCAATTGCGGCCGGCCGCATCTCCAATGTGTTCTATTTTTAATTACCCGATAAACAAGTGCATTTCATTTTCGTTTTTAATTTCGAGTGAAGTTATGGTAACTTTTTCCAACAGTTGCTTTGGTTTGCACTTCGGGTTCGGAACTTCAGAGCCAGTGAGGGACCGTGGATTGCCAGCTATTAATGATTAATTTCTTATCTTCCACTTTTTGACCTAATAATAAAGAAATTTTAAGAAAGATATTAAAATTTAAATTTAAATCAAATCATGATATTAAAGGTTGTTCAAAAGAGAGAGCCTAGAAAGATAGACTTCTTTGATATGTTTTTGTTCCTTTTTTCTTTCATTTTTTTTTTCATGCGTTTTTGGGTAAAGTTTTTTCCCTTTTTTTTATTTAATTGGATGTGGGGTTTTTTTTTTTTTTTTTTTTGGTTATGTTGAGATAATTTTGGTATTAAAGATTTCAATTTTATTTAATAGAACTGAATTGTTGAATAAATTTTACGATTTTATAGTTTTCGGTTTTTTTATTGAACAATATTTTTCAGTGTTTTTTTTTTTTGTTTTTAGTTTATGTAAAATATTTGCTATGAAGTTTGTATATTGTTTTGAACGTATTTTTTGAAAGATTTTATTTTTGTATGTTCTGATCTTGATAAAAATTAATCTTTAGTTTTTATTTTGTTTGATAATGCTTTTTTTATTGGTGTTGTAATCATTTTTTATGGAAACATAATTTTTTGATGGATATTTTATGTATTTTTTAGCAATATTTTATTTTGTATGTTGCTGAATCCAAGTTCTGATTTTTTTTTTTATTGATACTTTCTTTTACTACTAGGCCAAAGCTGGAATTTTTACACTTCTATTTAGCCTAGATGATCATTTTCTAGGAAGTTCCATCTAATTTGATTAGTTCTACCATTTCATTATCAACCATCTTTAAGACTCATCAACTATCTAAAAACTCATTTCTTTTACTCAATATTATCTTTTCCAAGTTGTCTTTTTTATAATCGCAACAGAAGAATAGCAAAAAAGATTTGCAAATGTTCAGCTAACAAAATAAAGTAATTTTTTTATCTCTTCAACTAGGGATTTATTCTAGGTTTTTGGATAAGTTTTGTTGGAGGATAGTTTAATCTCAATAACCAAACACTTCCAGTAAATTAAAACTAGAACTTTAATTCACACTTCCATAAATAGTTTTTTTCCCCTTCAACTGTATATGGTGTATTTTGATTTTTTTTTTAAATCCCCTGCTTTTAGTAAAGGAACAAATAGCAAGGAATGCATCTTTTACATGGGCCAGTCCTTACCTATATTTTTTTTGCAATGCTCTTTAAGCCTTGGACATTCTTGAGTAGAAAGACGCTTGAGGGTGCTCAGGCACTAAAAACCATCCGAAAGTGATGTCATATTGGGACAATCTTATATCACCAAAGATCTAAGAAGTGAAATATTTGTAATCCACTTAGGCAACACATTTAATTAAGACAACTTTGGATTTTCAAATTTTGCAGAGTTGTTACATGTTTAATACTTTGAGAAATAAATGACAGCTCTAGACAGCATAAAATGCACAAACTCCTCAATATGAAAAGTTCATGCCAGTTAGTTAGCAAAGAAACCAGACTTGGATTGTACATAACTATTAAGTGTTTAAGAGAACTAAGATGTTGCAGTCCTATTGGTAAAAATCCCTAAAAAATTCTACTAACACAGGTCCTTACTTATATTTTTATTACAATTTATTTGGTCATTCCTTTTAAGACAATTTATTTAATGATTAAGGCACATTATCTAAGACCTATAACCTATTACAGAAATAGAGAAAAAGGGGTGGATCAAGTTCCTCTATTATCTGGTCAGACTGCTCTCTAATGTTATGAAGACTTCATGCTTAGTTTTGTTAACAAATTCGAATCTTTTATAAGAAGTGTAATTGAAGAAATAAGCATTAGTCTTGGTCTTTTTAGAGAACTTAGATGTTGTATGGTTCTTATGTCATTCTTTTCCCCCTTTATGTTCAAATTGTGAAGTTATTGTTGAATCATAATTATGAAACCATTGCATGTTTTTCTTAGTGCAGGCATCTTGCTCTTCTTTTTGGATATGGTAGATGGAAATTCCCTAGCATTAGTGAATTTCAGTATTATGATACGTACATGTAGGTGTAAAGTTTTTTCATTGTATGACGTAAACTCTGTTGTTTCAGTATTCTTAAGATAGATTTTCTTACAAGATGGAGCACATAAAGATGGTTGCCTGTCTAGAAAGAAAGGCTCAATAAGGAGAGAAGGCCACAGAATACGGGCTGTTACAATAATTTTCCATCAGGGCTGCCTTTTTTTGAAAAGGGATGGGAAAGTTTTATATCTGATTATGGCCATTTCTTCCTGGTACGTATTCTTTATCTATTAATATTTTCAAATAAGATTTATATCTAACAAAGTTTCATATGAATTGTGGTCAATTAATACTCTACTACTTTCATGCATTATCTCTATTTGTGTTGCTACAATACATCAACTGAAAATGACTTAAACTATCCATTTGAATTTAATGATTGGGCCATTGACAAGATATTTGCAATTCAAAAGTGCTGTGTTGAGTTACTTGTTCCTTGACGATCATAGTTATGGTTATTTGTTATCATTACAACATTTTTATTTTGTATGAAGTTACTCATCACTAAAATGGTAATATATGGGGTACAGCTCTTGGTTGGAGTTGTTATTCCTTATCAGTAGCTATCAAATCATTTCAAAAATTATCAAATTAATATTGTTTTAGACCAAGGTTACTAATAAGTAAAGGTATGTATTAATTGGAGAAATGTGTTTTGCTTATAACATCATGATTTCATAAATTCACTATGCAATGTCCCGCCTCACATTAAAAATGATTACCAAAACTTACTTAGTGTCATTCAGAATCTAAAAACTGACTTTGGAATAATCTTTTGGAGAAATGGTATAGTGGTAGGTTGATTTGTCATACAAATGCCATTCTTGCAAGAGCAGTAAAATAATGAACTAATACCAAGAAGATGAGCAAACTTATGTTATGTTGGTAGCTAAAATTGGTGGAATTTATTGGTGGTACCAGATTGTATCATTCCCTGCTGAACTTACTATTGGTTACTACAACACTACTCTTAGGGATGGTTATGATTTAGTCGTCTCAGTGTTGTTTCGCTATGGAGTTGCTTTGCATATTCAGTGAGAATTTCATCTCTATTTAGTTCATTTTTGTCTCTTTCTTGATTTCGTTTTTACCTATATGGGTTTTTGTTTGTTGGGTTTCTTTTTCCAAAAACTTTCAGCACAATGCATTATTCATTTAATGACTTAAAAAAACATTTTGGTGCAATGTTTGGGGTAAACTAACACTTGCCCAAAAAATAGAATGGATTGATGGACATGCAAGGCTGTGAATCCCCTGAGTGAAACTTTATTTTATAGAAAGTTTGAAACCAATTTGATTCTTTCTTTTTGTGGATTGACCAAATCTTGAGGTTAAAATTTACAAGATGAAATATAAAATGTTCATGGAGTTTGTATTTTTATATATTAAGATACAGATCACCACACTGCCTTAATTTCTTTATTTGTTAAAAAGGTATAGGATAAAAACAAACTAGATACACACTTTTAGGATCTAAGTATATCTATAAAGAAATTCTAAGTCATTGCCTACAATGGTAATCAAAAAATTGTTTGAACTACTTACGATACTTTCCTTGAAGTACTTATTTTCTTAACTTCTCTATGAAATTTTTAACTTATTTAGCAACTGTTAAAGTAAATATTGCTATCCTCAGATGTTTATTTACTTGCTCAAATATTCTACAAAACTTTTAAACTGCATTGACAGCTTTAAATATAACATTTGTTTTTAAATTTTTTACTTTTGTTTTTTTTTTTTTTATCTTCTTTAAATATACTTATACAATATATACTAAAATGAATAGAAAAAACTGGGCAGAGGAGGGCCACACACTAGTATTTGATAAATTGAAACTTGTTATATTGAAAAATAATAGCCTAAATTTATATTTTAAAAAAGATTAATTATAAAATTAATGATGATTTTAAAATGCCCAATTAAAAAATATATATACTTAAACTAAAAGAAAAAATCACAATGTAGTTTTTGAAATATATAATTTCACCCATTTTGTGGCTGTTTTTGAAAAAAAAAAATGTTTTAAAAGAGGAAAAGAAGTCATATGATTAGAATGTGGTAATTCTTTCTAAAAAGAAGTAGGTAATTGTTTTTTTAAATGTGTTTCTAAAAATAATAAAATGATATTTAAATTTATTAGTTTTAAATTGATCTTTATTTTGAAATAATAAAATATTAAATTAAATAAGATTTATTAATATTTAAAAAAAAAATTATTTAGTACATATTTTTAAATTTTATTTTTTTGGTACTAGATAAATATTATGTACTTCAAAGTAATATTTGAAATAACAATACTTTGGAAAAAAGTTTTAGAATTTGAAAGAGATTTATTTAGTACGTGATTTTTATGATATATTATTTTTGGAACTAAAAAATATTGTCTTCAAAAAGTTATTTGAATTGAAAAATATTTTTTTAAAATTTAACCCAATCTTTCTTTATGTTTTTATATTTCTCAAACGAAAAATAATCTTTAGAGATTATTTATTTAAGTTTAATTGAAAGTACAATTGTTGTTTTAAAGTAAATTTATTTATCTTGAACCTTATATATTTTGATAATAATGAACTTTTAACAAGTGAAAGTTGGTTTGTACGAACAAGGTTTTTACAACAATGATTTTGATTTATTTTCTATATTGATTTATAAAGTTTCAATATTCAAATTATATAGGATTGGAAATCTATTTGAGTTTATTTTCTACTGGTCCAAATGTCTGAAAATTGCACAAACTATAGTTTTAGAAATTCAATATAATTTTTATACATTGATTAAGATGTTGAACTTTATATAAATGAAAAATGCTTTAAATGCAGTTTCTGTAACTTCAAATGAATCATAATTTAAAGTTCTATAACTCAAGATATGGTTAATTTAGTAAGAATAGTGCAAAAAGGTCAAAACATCCCAAATGCTGCCCAGCATGAAGAGATCGATCATTAATCGAAATGATCAATCCTTAGCCTACAACAGCCAAAATTTGAATGAGATGCATGAAAGGATTGATCTTCTTATGGGCAGGATCAATTTTTCAACCTTGGCAACCTCCAACAACTAGTTTTTCAAAAAGAATAATGGCTATTCTCTTCTTTAATCAAATCTTAACGACTATAACTCATTTTTCTCTATATAAGGAGGTTTTCCAACACCATTGAAGTTTAGAAAAACCAAGAAACAAGATATCAAGAGCATTGAATCAATTTTTCAAAGTTTATTAAGAGCATTCAAAAGTTTATTGCTTTAATTCTTCCTATTTTTATATCCAAACTATATTTGTTGTTCATTTATCATTCTTTGTACTTAATTAGATAAACACTTAATCTTTAAGAGGTATTCCATAGTTTGTAAATTTCTTTGTATTCAAATGAGACTTTTAATCCAAGGGATGAAGCATCCTCTTGAAAGATATTGTAAAAAGAATTTGGTAGAATCCTAGAAAGTGTAAAGGTTGCTATCTTGACCTTAAAAGATAAATATTGTAATTTGTAAAAGAAATTTTCTATTAATGGATTTTTCTTCTCTAGGATAACTAAGGGAGAGGATATAAATGCCTTTGGAGAAATGTTGAACCTTTGTAAATCTTTGTATTTAAATCTTTTTACTTTTACTGCTTTATTTTGTTGTTGTTTATTTGTGATTTAATTTCATATATTTTTAGTATTTTCAATTTTCCATTTACATTTATTTAAAAAAATTTTGGGAAAGAATTTGAAAACAATCAAATTTACCCTCCTCTTCAATTATTATTTACACTTGAGCTAACGATCGATATTATAGCTTGGACTCTATTTTTGTAATTCTAACAACTTGAGAGTGATTTTAAGGCTTAAGTTTTTGATACCACACTTAGTGAATCCTTTTGTGTTTGGTAGTTCACACTACAGTCAATGGAAGGCAAGAATAAAGTTTTAATTATAGCTAAAGATACGAAGGTATAGGAAATTATCATTAAAAGACTTAATATTCCTTCAAATAATGAAGAATGGGATACAAATAAAAAAAGGTTCATGCATGTCGATACAATTGTCATAAATATGCTTTATAATGCATTTGGCTCCAACGACTTCAAGTTGATTACAAAGTACTTAAATGCTAAGGAGACACTAGAAAAACTTGAAGACATGTTTGGAGAAACAAGACCAAAAAACAAAACTGAAGAAAGATCTTATAGGAGCAAATGTTCAACAAGTGGCAATAAGGATTTAATCGAAAACCAATCCTCTAACCAAAATAAACCATACTTCATGACCCTTGTTTATTTGAGTTAATAAATTTTCAAATTCAATTTAGTGAATATACATTTGATGAGTTGCAAGATACTTCTAATGAGTTAATAATTGAGTTTGAATATATGTGTTTAAAATTCAAGAAAAAGATTTTGAGACAACGCTGAAAATGAATTTTTGATGAATACAAAGAGTGATCTAGAAAGTCACAATAATAAATTGAAAATGAATTTTGAAATTTATCAAAAAAGAAATGAAATTTTAGAAAAAGAAAATTTTGATTTAAAAAGGAAGTTTGATGATTTAATAAATTAAAAACAAAATATTTTGGCAAATTCATATGTCAAATTTGTAAAATGCAATAATTGTAAATTCTATGGTCATTAAAATTAGGTAAGTATAAGTTCCTAAAAGAATAAGAGATTTGATGACTAACTCTTAAAAACCCAAAGTAATTTCAGTACCAAAAATGAAATGAATAATGTTTCTTGTATATATACTAAAGCAAGGAGTTACAATGTGATTTTGAAGATTAAAATTTCAACCACATAATGGAAAAATGGGTAACCTCTAAACCAAATTTTTATTTGAAGTGAATTTAAAATTTGGTTACAAATTCTTATTAAATATTGAGTGCTTAATTTCTTGTTATTGACATGTGCTTTATTTTGATTGTGCAAAATTGATTCTATGGATATACATACTATAAATTGTATAATCTTAAGAAAATATGAGGTTAAGTTTTATGGATATACATGTTATAAATACATCCTCATTATTGTTGAAATTGATTTTGATGCTTATTTGCTTGAGATATAGTTATATTTCATTTTAAAAAGAGTATAAGTGTAAACATTGTCATTTTTCTTGAAAGATCGATGATTTTAATTATTTATGCTTGTGAACTTGATTGTATATTTTTCTTGACATAGTTTTAACCTTGACAGCATATGTATGATTATATAAATGAATGTTTGATGTAAATTGTATATGCTTGATATATTTGATGTGATCGAATCTTTATGCTTGTTTGATTAAGTTATATTTATGCACAAACTTAGAAGAGCATACAAAACTTAATGATTTTGAGTTTTTAAGGTTTGCTTTGAAAATCATTTTCGCAAATGTCAAGCCTAAAATGAAAAATTTTGTTTTAGAAAGATTTTAAATGCAAAATAAACTTGACTATATTGAGTTCAATGTTTAAAACTTGCCCAAACAAAACCACTTGATTAACTTGAAATTGTTTTAATTTTTGAAATATTACATGCAAGTTTTAAAAGATTTTTTAGAGCTTAAAAGATCAAATTTTATTTTTTGAACAAATATGAGCACAAAAACTATTTAGACAATGTATAATTATGATATCAAACTTTTCCAAATACTTTAATGAGTTTAAATATGTATTTAAATATATTTGCCTATTTTAGTGGCTTTTTCAAGGAAATATGGGATTTTAATAGTTGACTTTTTGATTTCATTATTTTTAAGGCCAAATAATCACCTAAACAAATTTGTTTTGTCATTTGAAACTTGTTTGGATAGTTCAATATGGTTAAAAATGAGCTTGACAAAATTTTAAGATTTTTCAAGGAAAAATGAGCTTTAAAGTGTCAAAAATCAAAGTCATGGATATATTAAGTTTTGAATGAATTAAACTATTGTGTTTTGTATAAATAAATTTGATTGAGTGAGTTTAGCTTGATAAATAGGATTTTTTTGGCCTTAATGCAATTTATATGGCATATATTAATGATTGAATAATAGAGGCCTAAAGAGCTTGCTTGAGAAATTTATTCATGTTTGATGTCAATCAAGTTTTCTTATATGTGAAAAATATTTACAAACTTGTGTTAATGTCATTTGAATGAAAGTAATAAATATTTAATGTTTAATGTTTCAAGGGTATTTATGAAACTATTTATTGCATAAATGAGGCTTGAACCATTGAAAATTTGAAATATATACATATGTTGAATATTGTTTATTTTATTATATCTATTTAATCATTTCAAACTTGTTTGAAGCGGTTTTAATATGTAAACATTGTCCAAACACATTTGCATACTTGATTTGCAAAAGGGCAAAGCTAGAACACTTGCAAAATCATGCCAAATTTGCTCATAAATTGTTTTTAATCCACATGTTTTATTTTCATAAGTTTAAAATAATACTTTTAACATGTTTAAATTTTATTTTTGACTACAAACATCAAAACTTGAATTTAAAATAAAAAATGCTATAGTTTTTTTTACTATTTTAGTGCTACAGTAGATTAAAGGATCAATGCCTACAACATAGGATTGATGCCCAGTGCTCCATAATGCAATTCACATGAAACCCCTTAGAGGATCGATTCTTTATTGGACATGATAGATCCCCCATGTTAAATGTAGACAAATTGAAATTGGCTCTTCAATGAGTTAAGATCTTTTGTGCAAGACTTATGTTGCACCATTTAATCATTCAATTGACATTTGACTTTATCTTTGATATGTTTTAAAATTTTTTTAGCATTTTGTTGGATATGCATTATTAATATTTTCTTATTTTTTAAATGCCACCCCGGTGCTAACATTTCTTAAATTATTATTTTTTTAAATGCACATTTACCTTCAATGCTTGAAATTTTTATTTCTCATATTTGAAATTCAATACAATTGCTTCATAAGTCATCATGTGTTATTAAGGATGAAATTATTTCTTAATGCATGCTTATATGGTCAAAATGTGTATATTTGTAAAATAATTTTGAAATATATTTTATCTTTGTGTTATGTAAATATATTATATGTTAGTTGAATGATTGACTACAACCGATTACTATATTATTATCATTAAATGACTTGATATGTTAGCTATTATATGTTAGCCAAATGATTTCCAAAGTGGAGGGAGGGTTTCTAACTAGTTAGTATGTAAAGTTTGTCTCAAATACAAAATATATTAGATTAACATAAAATTTATTTCTTTTAATGTTAATGTAAAACTAAAACTTTGAAAATAAATTTTAAATAATAATTATATAATGAATATATAGTTGTATATAGTATAAGTAATTAAAATTAATAAAATGCACGTTAATCTTTCAAAAACAATTTATGTTAATATTAAACTTTGCTCCATGTACATAATATATCATATCAACATAAAATTTATTACTTTTAACATTAATGTAAAATTAAAACTTTAAAAAAATTTTAATATAAACTTTTCCTCATTTTTATTTATGAAATACATTTATCTAATGGAAGTTTTTCAATGGAAGTTTAGTTGTTATTTATAAATTGTACAAATATTATTAATATTTATAAGAAAATTTTTAAAATGACAATTTAGAAATATAATGAAGATATATATATATATCTATTTTCTTTAGTTCAAAAGTTGTTAAATATATGTGTTTATATATATATATGTTTATATATATATATATATATATAGATTATAGATTATTTGTACCTAAATAATCTCTATGTTGATGAAAAAATATCACATGTATCTCATTGCTAGAAGAGTCTGTGGGCCACACCTTACATTTATGACCATGCTAGGCTTAACCCGACAATTCAAGTTTCAAATTCTATCCAATTTTACTTAGATTATTCGATGAAACAGCCCATGTTCTCTCATATAACTTTCTTTTTTGTAAAAATTCAAAAATAAAATCATAATTTTGTTATTTAATTTTTAGTATTTTTATTAAGTTTTAGAATATAGACTATTAGTAGTTTAGAATGTAATACAACCCATATTTGATAGAAAATTTTAATTATTAATGAATAAAATAAATTTTTGTATTAATTTGATTCATATTTTAAATAATTATATTTGAACAGAAACAATTATTATATGATAAATTGTGATAGCAATTTGAATAGAAATAAATTATTATTCATAAAGGTCATGATTATACAAAAAATTATAACAATTTGAATAAAAATTTATGTCTATTCATTCATTATAAATAAAATTTTCAATATAACCATTTTTGCTACTTTTGCTTGGAGAGTTTTGAGGCTTTTATTGTATCTTAAAAACAAAATTATCTTTAAGAAAATGTTTTTTACGCCACAAAGCCAAAAAAATTTTCTATTATTCGTATTATCTTATTTATTTTTTCTAATAATTTAAAGACAATTATGCAATTAGTATTTTGCATGAGAAAGATACAAGGATAAGAAATTGGCAAAGTTGGCAAAATCAACTTTTGAAACAAGCATGTAAAGCTTCAATTATCCAAATAGTTTCTTGGTAAAATAAAATACAAAATAAGTTTTTTGTTATTATCTTTCTACTTTTTATAATCTACTAAAAGAGTTGATAATTAATAGTTCATAAGAAACCTTGAATCTCATTGAATTTTACTTTCTTTATTGACTATTCTTTTAATCTTTTGATTCTGAATTAAATTATTTAATTTATGATTCATGATTTTATGGTATGTTATATGTTGATTTTCTTGATCATGGCATTGAATGGTCATGAGCATAAAATAGACATGGAGTACTTGCTAGCTTTGGTTATGAATTTTTTATAACCTTCTTATATTTTGGTAAGAACATGGTTATCTAATCAAAATGATAAAATTCTTGAGAATTATTTTAAGGCATAAAAGAAATTGTGAATTTATAAATCTTTTCGAAAAAAAAGCAAGTGTATATGTTCTTATCATAAAATCATATTTTATGGTCCATATTTAATGATTGCATTTATTGACAAAAGAATAATACATAAGTCATATTATTTTATTTATATAATATTATTTTGACAAGAAATAAATATATTATCAATGATACCTTCACTTCAATTGGAGAAGTTATATAATTTTTTGTAACTAGTTAAAATGTTTTCTATTTGTTTGGTGAAAAAATTTCATCTATTTTATAATTTGGACACAAAATTTATAGTATTCTACGATTATATATGAAATTTTGACTGTTTTTAATGACATGAACCGTGGTGGATATGGCTTTAGTGTCCATGATAAATAATTTTATAAGTATTCATGAGTTGGTATAAAAATGTCCAAAGGAGACTATAGAAAGCATGAGTTTACTAAAAGAAACTAATTTTGAGGATGATTATGTTTGACATTATAATTATTAATGTATACTCTCATATTGAGTTAAAAATATAAAAGTTTTGAAACTTTTGTGAAAATAAAATATTAAGATATAGAATATTTACTAGTTATCTTTCACTAATGGTGGATTTAGAGGCCTCCTACTTAAAAAAAAACCAAATAGTGAAAAGATAAAAAAAAATGACAACTTGATTGAGTATATATGAGATCATAATAATTAAATGGGACATTCTTTAATAAAAGAATATATATTTATACATGGTGGGGGTGATAAGAATAAAAAAAAATAAAAAAATTGCTACTATATTTTTGTAAGATTTTAGTATAATTTTACGAGCAAATTATATAGCTAATAAGTTTAGTACACTTATTAAAGTAAAACCATAAAAAAAAAGTCCTTACATATCTTAAAAGAGTTTGGTTTATTCATTGATTTTATCCAATTATACTAGAATTTTAATTGTATGCTCTTAATGGAGTTTTAAATGTCTAAAGTAATGGAGATATAATGAAAATTTTACCTATATAAACATATATGTGGTACCGCTTCAACAAGAATAATTGAGGTCTTTCTTGTAAATATTTATGAATGGGATAAGCACATAGCCATAATAATACTAAAACAGCTATAAACTCCTAACAGAATAATAAATAAGCATAATGTGTGTTATATATTCAGTTTTAACACTAAGAGTTGAGGTTAAATCTGTAAACACCATCAAGTTCGTTAGAATTCTAAGATATATATGCTAATTGAAAGTTTAAATTGAGAGATATCTTCTTATATTAATAATATTTATTTGTGTGAAAGGTTAAAGATTAAGCACCAATATTTCAAATTAGTGGGAGATTGTTGGTAGTTTAAAATGTAGTGCATCTCACAGTGGATAGAAAGATTTAATTATTGATGAATAAAATTAATTTTTATATTAATTTTATTCATATTTTAAATAATTATATTTGAATAGAAACAATTATTATAAAACAAATAGTTGTAACTATTTTAATATAAATAGATTATTCATCATAAGGGTCATGATTATATAAAATGTCATAACCATTTGAGTAGAAGTTTATGTCTATTTATTTATTATAAATAGATATTTTAGTATAACCATTTTTATTACTTCTGCTTAAAGAGTTTTAAGATTTTATTATATTTTAGATGCATAATTACCTTTAAGAAAAATGTTGTTCACGTCTTATAACCAAAATTATTTTATATTATCTATTCTCTTATTTATTTATTTTTTACAATTCAAAAATTAATTTTATCTACCAATAATTAAATCTTTCTATCTAACATGAGATACATCATATTTTAAACTACCACTATAGACAACTTAGCATATTTTCTAATTTTTACACTATAATATTATATATTTATTCCTTATATTATATAAATTATATAATATATTTACTCTATAAATTATATTTATATTATAGATTATATATATTATATAATTGAAAAAACAGGTTGAGCTTGTGCCCTAAATATTGTTAAAGTCAAGGGTTAGACCCATTTTCAAACAAACCTAGAACTTAATAATTTTTCCAAAACCCTTTCAAATATACTACACTTTGATTGTTCCAATCAACCGATTTCACAACGTTAGAAAATGTCATATCAACTATCATGTGCATAAAAACTACTAGTTGAGCACATGATTAATAACTGTTAAAATCACCTGTGTTTTATATGATATGTTTTTGTCAGCAAAGGGTTATTTGGATAAAATATGATAAAATATGCGTATTTAGGTAGAGATAAAGGCTTTACCAACAAATGGTTAGCTCAGATGGTTATGGAAGAAGCTACATTTACTTGCCAATCCAGATTCAATCCTTTAGGGAGTATTTCGAAAATAAAAGTCTTGAACATATTAAATTAATATGGCAAGTGTATTCTTTAGATCATCTGGAGAAGGGATTAGATTAATTAAAACACAGAGCTACGTTTGATTGTATTACCAAAAAGATAAATCTTTTTTGAAATATTGAAATAGTTTAAAAGCTTATTTAATATTTTAAATTTTTTTTAGGGAATATGCGAAACTTATGACTCATATGAATAGTTTAAATTTACGGGTGATCATTCAACTCTTGCAATTTTAAAATCATACTTTTAACTAGCTTTTTTCACCCCTTGACCACGGAATTTTTTATTATATTTTTTTTTAATTTAAAATTTTAAGTTATATTAAAATTTATATTATATATAGATAAAACAAAATATTCGTAATTATTTATAGTTTGTAGTTTAAAATTACACAAACTGTTTATATATAAATTATTATAAAAAAATCCAAATAAGCATTATGATAGTTTTGAATTATGAAAGTAAAATTACATACAAATCTCAATGAAAAAGTCAAATTCTTGTTCATAATTACATAAAAGTATATATTATTTCAGTATAAAAATTAAAATTTATACGTGATATATCATGAAAGACTTTTTCATGTTTAATTTTAAAATTTTATCATGTCAAACTTTTGTGACAAAAATTTGATTACTCTATCTTTTATAAATATATATATATATATATATATATTGATTGTGAGAAGAAATCATAAATATATATTTGATAATTATTTAATTTAAAAAAATTCTAAATTTTTAGAAATGTAGTTTATCCAAGTTTAATTCTAAATTAAGATAAAATAGGTAATTTTAAATTTAGATATGCGTTTAATTTTAAATTGAAATAAAATATCTTTCTTTTTTATTTTAAATTATAGAAAAATAAAGGCAAAAAAATTCGTAAATAATAGTGGTTCAACCACAAATTTTTTTTTATTTAAATTTATGTGAATATTGATTTAGATGGTGTATAATTTTTATGATTTCTAACATTTAAAGATTTAACCTTTAAAAACTATTTGAATTTTGTATTTCATATACAAAGATAAAAGTGAGGTATGAGATATATTTTATCAAGTTTAAATTAGGATAAATCTTATATACTTTAAAAGACATGGATAAATATAAATTTTGAAACTTTAAAATTTTTAAAAATTAAAGAATTGATTAAATAAAGTTATTTAAAACTATCTAACGTGTCAATAATAAAAGTTTATCAGATTTTTAGGTATATTGTAATATAATATTATATATGATATATGATTTTGGAATGGATGGAGCACTATTCTTCTAATTTTTATAAAAATTTGGTCAAGATATAACAAGAGAAGAATATTAGTAAAATATTTCATTAGAAGATGTTTTAAAATTTAAAAAAAATTAAAATATAATTTTATCATCACACGTGTAATTTTGGAGCAAATTAACTATCATACTTCTAATCTTTTTATAAAAAATATCACAAATGGACATTATAATTAATTAAAAAAATATCATGATGAAAAAAATAAAAAGAAAATTTAGATTTTGGCTTTACGAATATTTTTTCTTTCTACATTATTGTCAAAAAAATATTTATAATTAAAAAATAATATCTAATGAAATATTCTATGGAATATTTTCCAACTATTACTGTTAGGGGTATTTAGTAGTCAAAAAGATATAGTGGTTTTTTTTCATGTTATAAGTTTTCGGCAGACAACCAAGGGTAATTCTGATATTTGTATTGATCTAACATATTAGGTCAATCTGACATACTCAATGTCACATCCGTTCAACATTGTCATTATTATTTGTTAATAGTCCCTCATCGCTTATCTATAAATATGAAGGTCCAGACACTATTAACGTAAATTCATTAGATTTCTAATTCTCTTTACTACTCTTCTTCCGACATCACTTATTCTGACTTGTGCATCGAAATGCAAATATAAGGAACACTCCCTACCTTTGTCTCTAATCATCCTCATTTTCTATCTTTCAGGAATACCCTAAGATCATAACTCGACACAAACATTTAGTGTGCCAAGTAAGGAACTCTTTTTTCACTCACTAGTCGAGCACGAAATGATGCCACCAAGAAAAAAAACTTTTAAGGAAGGAGAGACGGCCATCCTGATCGAAACAAAAATGCATATAGCCAACACTTAAAAGGACTTGCCCCACTACAGACAAGTCTAATCATGGAACAATTCTAGGCCTTGACTGAGCAGATCCAAGCCCTTAAACAGATGTTGTAGACCATAACCCCATTTTAAGCTTCAAAAGTGCTTGGCTTAATCACCTATGGCAAATGAGTTGTAGTAAGATGGCTAAACTATGAAGAAATGAAGCCTCATCGACCTTTAGAGAAGAAAAGCATAACACCTCAATTTGCCATTACCCCAACCACAACTTGACACATGCCACAACCCAAAAATCTAAACAGACAAATCCCAAACCTTAACCAAACAAAGACCTAAAAGCTCAAATGCAAATCATGGAGAAAGAGCTAAAAACAAAAATAGTGGCATTTGAGAAGGAGCTTAAGTTCCTATAGACCTCACATTTCATTGAAAAATTTGATAGAGCCATGCCTCATAAGAGGTTCAAAATGTAGACCTTAGAAACATATGATGGTACTTCTGACCCTTTTGATCATTTAAAACTTTATAAGACTAACAGATGATGCAAGGTGTAAACGAAGCTCTAATGTGTAAAGGCTTTGCTACCACTTTAAAGAGCACAACTCAATCCTGGTACAACAGCTTGAAATTGAGGTTAATTATAACATTTAATGAGCTCAGCCACTCTTTTTTATCTTGATTTATAAGTAGCCAAAAAATAAAAAAGATAGCTCTAAGTTTGATGTCGATCCACCAAGGTCATAATGAATCTTTAAAGAGCTATGTTACACATTTTAACGCAAAAGCTTTGTAGGTTAAAGACTTAGAGCAAACAATCATTATAACTGCCCTAACAAGTGGACTCAATGACAAAAAGTACCACATGAAGTTAACCTTGTCACTAGAACCGCCTAAAACTTTGGCTAACATTCTACTGATAGTTGAAAAATATATAAATGCTAAAACTATAATGAGAAACAACCAAGGTGAGAGAGGCTTATCCTAACTCATCGATCGTAAGAAAGGTAAGGATTTTTATGATCCTCTTCTAAGAGGAAGACGACATAAGGCTAGAAGCCCTAATGAATAAAGAAACTATACTGCACTGAATATATCTCGAGAAAGGATTCTGATGCAAATTGAGAGAAATCCCAACCTTATATGGTCAAAGCCATCGAGGTAGAACACAATGAGGGATCTGACCAAAAGATGTCTTTCATAAGGACATACGCCATAATATTGAAAATTACATTAACCTAAAAAATGAAATCGAAGCTTTGATAATAAGAGGTTAGTTGAAGAGGTTTGTAGAGCAACGAAAACAAGGTCAACCTAGAACAGATTATAGACAAAATCAAAGAGAGCCAACTTGACGTAGAAAAAAAGATTACAAAAAAAAGAAAAAAAGTTCGAGGAGATGAACCAAGACAAAAAAAAAGTGCAAATAGACAATAAAAGGCTAATCGCTTGGGTGATTAATATAATCACTGAAGGTAGCTTAATCTCGGCTAAAAGAAAGTTTAACCTAGGTATGATCATAGCTATAGGCATCTTGGTAAAGAAAAAAAAGACTCAAAAGATAAATCGATCTCATTAAGCTTGAAAGATTTGAAAAGAATCTAGCACCCACATGATGATGCTATAGGGATCACACCTATATATACAATTATATAGTTAAGAGAATTTTTTTTGACAATAAAAGCTCAACCGATGTCATGTACTTCATCACCATGAAAAAAATGAGAATTGACGAAGATCAATTGCAATTGATCACCACAACACTAGTGAGATTTGGGAATGAATAGGTACCAATGAAATGAACAATCTAACTATTGATCTCTCTAGGGATAGAACCAAAGACTATCACATCTGTTATAGAATTTATGGTTGTGGATGTCCCATCAGCATAAAACATGATATTGGGCCAATCTAGCCAATATATTATGCGGCTCAGAGGCTAAGCTCCTCATCTAAAAGTAAAATTTCTAACCCCTAAAGGGGTTAAAGAGGTTAGAAAAGATCAGTCCATGGCACGATAGTATTATGTCGCAATAATGAAAAAGAATATTAAGAAACAGATTGGTGGTTCGACCGAGATAGAAAGCACTAAAAAAGGTCAAACCTCAAAAATAAAAAAAAGTAAAAAACCATGTGCAAAAACATACAATGTAAGACCAACTTGACAAAAGCATACTCTTAAGCTGCTTCGAGCTCTTAAACTCTAACAAAAAAAATATTTTGTTTTATTTTTTAATTTTTGAAGTTACTCTAAAGATGATTGAGCTTTTAAGTCGACATAAACAATTAGATGTCATTTGGACTGGGATAATATGTCGGCCAAAATATAACATAAATAAAAATTATATACCAATTTCACTATATACATATTCAACAAGTTATCAATAACATACTGATCATCACGTCGAAATCTATTTTTGTAGGAAATGGTCTCGACCTAATTGAACAAAAAGAGATAATTGACCAAAGATTGAACTTAGATGAAAATCAACCTGAGCCGATTGGGGATCTCATAGCTATACCATTTTAAGATGGCGTCATTGAAAAATACATGCAAATTGGAGCTAAACTTCAACACAAGGATCGGTTGATTCAACTATTAAGAAATAAATACCAACCTGTTCACCTAAACACCACTTGATATGCCTGAAATTGATACCGAGGTGATGGTTGATAGGCTACACACTAATCTTAAAGTAAAACTAGTCCAACAAAAGAAGAGAACATTTACCCTAAAAAGACAAAAGGCTATCGAGGAAAAAGTTGATAGATTACTTTAAGCAAGCTTTATCAAGAAAGTCTATTACCCTGAATGTATAGCCAATGTGATCATAGTTAAAAAGCATAATGAACATAGAGGATGTGCACTGACTTTACCAATCTGAACAAAGTATGCCCAAAAGATAATTTTTTTCCTTAGCATAGATTGACTGATGGATGATAGTGCCAAATATGACTTCCTTAACTTTATGAATGTCTGTTCTGATTACAATCAAATCAAAATACTAAAGGATAATAAGGAAAATATGGCTTTTATTACCAAGAAAGGCTTTTACTGTTACGAGGTGATACCTTTCGGATTGAAAAACGTAGGGATGACCTACCAAAGGCTAGTAAACAAGGTATTTAAAAACCAAAATAGCCATAATCTGAAAGTATATGTGAACGACATGATAATCAAAAGTAAGAGCTTGACTAAGCATCTAAAAGACCTCGGAGAGACCTTTAACACCTTGAAAAAGTAAAATATAAGGCTTAACCCGAGCAAATATGCATTTATGGGTCACGTCAGGTAAGTTTTTCAGTTACATGATTAACAAAAAGAGGATAAAGGCAAACCCAAAAAAAGTTTAGGCACTCCTAAGCATGAAGGCACTAACCTCAGTAAAAGAAGCAAAGAGATTAATTGGAAGAATAGCTATCCTAAGTCGATTCATGTCTAGGTCGATATAATGATGTCTGCCATTCTTTAAAATTTTCATAAAATTTTTGACTTCAGGTGGAACCTTTAATGTTAAAAAGTTTTTGAGGAGTTCAAAAAGTTCTTATCTTTTTCACCTATCCTGTCTAAACCAAATCTTATTTTCTCCATTTATCCTGTCTAAACCAAGATCTAGTGAAATCTTATACTTATTCATAGCCACCACAAACTAAGCCATCAACTCATTTTTGGTCCAAAAAGAATAGAGAAAGTAAAGACCGATCTATTTTGTGAGTAAAGTATTGACAAGGCCAAAAATTAACTACAACATATAGAAAAATTAGCTTATGCATTTGTCACTTTAGCTAGAAAACTCAGACCCTATTTTCAAGCTCATGTAATCCACGTATTGACTAATCAACCACTAAGATAAGTCTTACAAAACCTAGAAATGTTAGAGAGGTTAATATGGGCAATAAAGCTTAACAAGTTTGACCTATACATACTACCTAGGTCAGCTTTGAAATCTCAAATGCTAGTGGACTAAGTTGTTGAGCTCACTTCAGTACACATTAAAAGATAACCTGAAGAAAATAAAGAAACTTCAAAGAAGGAAAATTGAAAGCCTTTTATTATTGGATCGACCACAAACCATAGTAAAGTAGCAGACCTCATTCTAATCAACCCAGTAGGACTACGGTATCCATATACCTTGAGATTTAAGATTAAGGCATCTAACAATGAGGTGAAATATGAGGTATTAATAGTTAGTTTAAGATTGGCAACCAAGTTGAATGTTTAATACATAACCATGTATAGTGACTCTCAATTAGTGGCCAACTAAATTAATGGGGGAGTTCTAAACCTAAAAAGAAAGAATTCAAAAATATCTAGATAAAGCACTGGCCCTATTGGCCAATTTAAAAAAAGCTGAGGTAAAGAAAATACAAGGGTCAAAAAGCTCACTAATAGATTTCTTATCTAAGCTGGCTTTATGAATAACAACAGAAAGTTTGAACCAAGTCTTGGTAAAAGAATTGGCACACAAAATTATTGAGGAAAAATTTGTATGACAAATCATAAAAAAAAAAACTTGGATGACACCAATCAAAACATATTTGACCATAGGAATGCTACCCGAAGATAGGATTCGAGCTAAACTATTGATGAAAAAGGCTCCTTGGTATACAATGATTAAAGATAAATTATACAAAAGATCTTTTAGCCTGTCTTAACTAAAATGCATTAATGAAGAAGAAACAGATTATGTCCTACAAGAAATCTATGAAAGAATATATGGAAACCACCTCGAACCTTGATCATTAGCCTACAAAGTGCTTAGGTAGGACTATTATTGGCCCACTATAAAAAAAGATATGACTGAATTGGTCAAAAAATGCAATAAGTGTCAAAAGTTTACTCATGTGCAACATCTTCCCTCGATTGAGCACACTCCTACCATCAGCCTATGGCTCTTCATGTAATGGGAAATAAATGTCTTCGAACCATTCACCCCGATCATGGGTCAAAAAAATTTATCTTAGTAGAGATAGACTATTTCATGAAATAATGCCACACGACAGAGGTCCAAGTGGATAAATTTGAGTCGAAGAATATAGTTTGCAGATTTGGTCTACCTCAGATAATAACGGATAATGGCAAATAATTTAAAAATTTAAAGTTCAAAGAATGGTGTTTGAACCTTTATATCAACTTAAAATTTATGTCGATCACCCACTCTTAATCCAATAGATAGGCTAAAGCTATGAACTACCATGGGTGCTATAGGCCCTGAAGATAATTACTAAAGTACCAATGAGTGAAACCCCGTTCTACTTGGCAGTTAGAATAGAGGCTATGGTACCTATCAAAATTGGACTTCCAAGCTTAAAGGTCGAATTAAGGTTAGAAGAAGGAAATAAAAAAACACTTAGGGTTGATCTAGACTTCATAAAAGAATAGAGAGACATAGTCCTAACACGAATAGCAGCTTATCAACAAAAAATGTATAGCTATTATAACAAAAGGGTCTGATGTAAGCATGTCGGGAAATGCAATCTGGTACTTTAAAAAGTTAAAGCCTCAGGAGTAGATTACTAAGGTGGCAAATTAGCTCCAACCTAGAAATGACCATATATAGTTAAAGAAATCGTCCATGACGTGACTTACAAATGACAAGATATGAATGGCAACATCATCTTAAGGACGTGAAATGTAAATAACTTAAAGGTTTATTATCAATAGCTTGGACTAAATTGAGCTTACACTTATACTTTGTACTTGAATATATAAATCAAATTATGCTTAGTCGATGATGCTTATGCTTACACTAAACTCATACCCTAACCGATCTAACAAAATTTAACTTGAAACTTAGATGGATTCTAAATTTAATTTAATTTAAGTGATTAGGTAAACCTTTGGCCTGCTTAACTAGGCTTTATCAAATTAACCTCAACTCAATCAAACATCAAGCTTAGACTTATGCAAATAAGAAAAAAATTATCATGATTAACCGAGCTTAAACTTGTGCGAAAAGGAAAAAAATTATAATAGAAGAATTAAATTGAAGCTTAAACTAAACTGAATAAAAATTTATATCCAAATTTTTATTGGTACAAAAGTTGACAACAAATGATTTATCAGCAAATCATTCCTATATGAGGTTATCACAAAAACTAACTTCATACATTAGCATCATTAAAACAAAAAATTTACAAAAGTTAAAAAAAAAAGAATTATGTATCAATAACATCAGTGGTAGTAACGATAGTAGTAGCATCCTTATCAGTAGGGGCAACAACAATGATGTTAGCCTCCCCAGCCTTGTCCACCTTATGCTCAAACCCCAAAGCTACCTCAAGCTCGGCATCCATGGCCTCATCATTATTTTTTTCCTCTTTCTTCTTGAGTTGACTTGGAGGAGGCATCGATTTGATATTGTTGATATTAATATCAGAGAGATCGAGGTTAAGGTTAAAAATTTAAACTACACCTTATCATTGGCCAGATCAAAGGTATCAAACACATTGACCCAAAAGAACTCCACTTTTAGCTTGAAAATTTTACTGAAAGCCTTAAGGTCCTGAATAGCTTTCTTTTTCAAATATTTTGTTCTTTCTCCTTAGCTTTCAACTCAAACCTCAAGATTATTATCTCGAATTGAGCATCATTAAGCTTGAGCACAGCCTGCTTTTTCATAAAATTGATCAATGCTTTCTCAACCAAGATGACATCCAACTTCATTGTTAGCTCGTCATTTTTCTACTTTGCTTAGCCTTCTTCTTATGGGACACATTGAAGCTAGACCTGACATTGCCCAAAGTATCCAAGCTTTTGTTATGCTCCTCACTTAGGGCAACCACATCCTTTTTGGCCTTAAGCAGATAGCCATAGTGAGGTAGACGTGGTGAAAAGCCTAACTAGTATTGTTTAAGGGCTGAGGTGAGAGTTTTTGTTGGATTGCATGGGATGAACTTAGACTTAAGTAAAATGAAAAACAATAAAAAAATTAAGCTGAAATCAGATAGTAATTACCAAGGGGGACCAAGACCTTGTAAAATCTTCTTACCAAATTAAGGTTTTCTGTGGGTCGTCGGTGGAAGTATAATCCAACCTTATGGAAATTCTCTTCAAGTTGAGCCTTAACACCCTCATTTTGGGATTTTTCAAGGTGGAAAAGAGACCATAACCCTTGGTTTTTTGGTAAGAGGCATTATGGTGAGCTTCTGATGAGCTAAGCACTTCATCTTTTAAACTATTAGAAAGCATTGGGCTGAGGGGTTGATAACCTTATCACCCTTATGAGATGGAACCCCAAGTTGAATATTTTTTTAGGCCTTTTTAGGCTTAGGGTTGTGCTGGTACAAAAAGATGTCGAAACTTTTGTTAGTAGTCATCTATGTAAAATAGAGCTAACAATTAGATAAAAACCAGGTTAAAATAAAATTCTTTGAGATTACCTCAACTCTATCTCGATATTTCATCTCATTTATTACTTTAGGGAAAGCCAACCTATAGGTATCAATGACGATCTCCTCCTTCCGATTGTACTCCATTATTTTATCCTCAATCTGTTAGATCCAAGACATAAAGGGCTATTGGTGCATCCATAAAAATGATAGGCGCATTTATTATCTCCTGTGCCTTAACCGTAATAGTGGCCTCTATCGTGATCTTACTATCTTTATTTATTTTTTGTTTTTGAAGGCAAAAAAAAAGCAACTTCCAATTTTTTATTGAGGTCAGACAATCGACGAATAATTTTTTATTGGGTCAAGCTATTATATAATACCACCTCTTATCACTAAGATGCTTTTTGATAGAAAAAAATTCCCTGAATATAGTGAAAATGAGAAGAATGTTCAGATGTTGATAAAGAATGATAAAACCTACTATGTACCATATAGACTTATAAGTAAGTTGAGTGATAGTCAAATTTTAAGAATTAAAAATTGAAACAAATAAAGAATAAAGTGGAAACCTCGGACCAGCCCATGAATGAATCTCAATATACATATAGTTGATATGGCTGTAATCTATCAATGACTCAATCTGAAAAGTTTAACATTAATATGTTATACCTCTCTTTGGAAAAAAAAAAGGTCATCTCTGGTGCATGGATGTGATAAACTGAACATATATTAGGACAGTCTTCTCGATTAGCCATACCATTTAGTTTCCTCATCACATCCTTGGGGATCATACCTAGGTCATAATAAGTATATACAGAAACCTCAGCCAATTCATCCTATTCAATAGGATCTCCCTTTTCACTGTCACTTTCCCTAGCTATGGTGCTTGATCCATTCCCTTTATTCTTCCTCGGAACCATCTTCATCATCAAAATCTTCACTGCTAAAAGACTTTGACTCCTGAGCAGGAGTAAGATTCCAAGGTTAAACCATGGCTGAAAATAGCATGACTCCAAAGAAAAAATGACAAGGTGGAGACCCTTCAGGAGAAGCAGTAATATTAACAAGAACTAACCAAGATGGAATATAAATGACACCAAGAGCATCAATAGGTGAAAGAGTATAAGTAGAAAAAAATTGATGAGATTGAACCCTAAAAAGAGGAACAACCAAAGATGAAAAAAGGTTAGTCATAGAAAATGGATCGACATAAAAGATAAGAAAAAGAAATGGATTTTGTAGGTCAAAATCTATTTGAGTACACAGTTTCTTTGTACCAGGACCCGTTCTTTTTTTACCCAAGCATTGTCCTTGTTTTGCTATTACCCTTTTTTAGATATCAAGTTGAACCAGAAGGCCATCCTCTGACAATCATGACCTCCAATGATTGGTAAAATCAAGTTGTCATCATCTTGCCCAAGTTGACCTCCTTTAAGTTCTACCTTGAAACTCTTGGCCTCCCTAAAACTTAAACTTGAAGATATAGTTGAAAGTACGTATTGAAGGAAGCAGAGAACAATGGGCGATAAAAAGAACAACTTTAAGGTCAAAAAGCTTTAAAATAAAAAAATTTAAATCGGACTAAGAGTAAAGAAAGCATAAAGGTGAAAAATGAAAGCTCTAATAGCCCTTTATATAGCCGTGTCACATATTAGATGAATGACAAAGACCATGCTAAGTGTTAGAGCAAAGATAGGAAGACATCTTTTCGCCTACCTTCTTTAAATTTTTCCACTCAAACTATCTCTCTCATCATTTAATGCCGTTAGACCAACCAAACTAGATGAATCCTAAGTCAAATAGGCTAGACTAGATGCCTAGTTCATCATCAGAATTGGTCATCAGATTTTAAACTAGAAACTCGAATACAAACTCTTAAAACAAACACGAGTCCCATGTTGACCAGACAAACTCCAATACTAATCTCAGATCATTCCGAATAATTAACACATTAGCGACCTTCAAGTCAGTTATGCACTCAACCTAAGACATATGTGTGAGATCAAACCCCCACAAGGTTAGACCATGACTTAAGGCTAATTGTCTCCTAATGCCAACCTCCCTTAGGATGTCGACTTCAAAAAATCAAATTTCACGTCATCTCTTTTTACCTATTTTCCCTACACAGGATGTGTCGATTGTATACCCAGTAGTTTAGTACTCATACTACTTGATGGGGGGACAGAATATTGGGAATATTAAGTAGTTAAAAGAGTATAGTGATCTTTTTCCATGTTAAAAGCCTTTAGCAACGAACCAGAGGTAATTTCAACATTTGTGCCGACTTGACATGTTGGTCAATTTGACATATTCAGTGCTACATTAGCTCGACACTGTTTTTATTGTCTTTTAATAGTCTTTCATTACTTATCTATAAATATGAAGGTTCAGGCACCATTAAGGTAAGTTTATTCTACTTCTAATTTTTCTTATTGCTCTCCTTTCAACCTCACCTATTTTGACTTGCACATCGAAATGTAAACGCAATGAACACTTTTTGTCTTTGCCTCTAATCATCCTTTTTTTTTGTCTTTCAAAGAGTACTTAGAGATCAGAGCTTGACACAAACAATTACATATAGACCAAATTTGTTTCAAAATTAGAAGTACGGTAATAAATTTGTTTCAAAATTGAAAGTATGATGATAAAATTGTATCAATTGAACTATTAGCAGTAAATTTAAACTAATCACATAAATAGAATGATAAATTTGCACCTTATTTATATTTTTTTAATAGTTCATTTGGCTAAAAGATAGTTGAATTTAATTACAACATAAATTTGCATCAATAATATCTCAAAAATGGTACTTATTGAAGTAAATTGATCGTGTGAAACTTAGAGGTGGGGTCCAAATTTACTATTCTAGTTGAAATGTCAACTTTACAATTCATGTTTGAATGGATTCAATTTTAATATTGTACTTTTAACTCGATTAAAAAATGGTTAGAAGTTGGTATTAATGGAAACTTTTTGTAAAATAATTCGTAGAATATTTATTTATTTTCCTTAAAAAATATATCTTTTAACATTAATTATTTGTCTGTTTTTCAATCAAATTAATTGTAGAGTATTGAAATCACATCTAATCAAAGTTTATGTAATAAATTTAATTCACCATTCCAATTAAAATTATAAATTTGGACCTTATCTCATTATATTATTTTTCAAATCGTTTTTCTTTACTTTTTTTTATTGTCTATATTTTTTTTCTCATATTCTCATAAATTGCATTGGAGCAGAAGGTACAAAGCCTTTTAGTGCCCAATTTGGCATTTCGATTGGGATTGCAATTGCAAGATCCTATCCACTTTTACAATTAAGAACAAATTTACGGCCATAAGAATTTAATCAAAATTTCATATCTTGTTTGGCAATAAGGTGTTTTCTTTTGATGTCTATGATATACTATAGTGTAGCTCTAGAATTAAATTTGTTTCTCTAACATGAAAATCCACATCAGGTTTCGGGCTTATGTATTTGTAAATCATATATTTGGAACTTGAAATTGGCAAGGGTGCATGGTGGCCAATAGGCAATAGCCATTACATACCACTGATATGCATCCAATGATGAAAAGTAAATGGGAACCACAACTGATTTTTTTAATTGTCATATTAGATAAAAACTCGCGGTTCGTAATAAAAGTATAATAGAAATGTATTAAACATATATGAACGTTTAAATATTAAACAATGAAAAAGAAAAAAAATTATCAATTTTTAATGCTATGTTATGCATAATATTTTGTATATTTTGATAAAAATTTTTAAAATTAATATATATAAATAGTAGTTTATATATTGTAATTATATTTTTTGTTACATTACGAGTATTGTATTTTTTATTAATCATATAATCATATGTATGATTTTTTAATTTATTGTAAAATATAAATTTTTCATAAAAATATTTAAAACAAAAAAAGAAAAATAACTTAATTTTAATTTTTGTTTTTATATTTTTTTAATTTTTATTTTATTATAAATAAAAAATTAAAAAAATTCACAGCTCATAAAATTTGACCCAATTACAAACCTACGTCAAACAAACAATCACATTTTTTTTTTTTCTAAATCCAATTAAACAACAACTCACTATGTCTCAATCCAATCATAACCAATACACTATTACCTATCAAATCTAATATCTTATTTACTTCTTTATCAACCGATGATTATTCGACAAATGTAAAGCAATTTAGCAACTCACACCACTTAAGGATAACTTTCATTGTATATATATAATTAATTTGCATGCGAAAAAAATATTAGCAGTTTCTTAATGTCTATGTATCAATTAATTTTATATTATTTTAAAAATATTTTAGCTAAATTATATTTTATTTTTAATTAAATTTCATTAGTTAAAATATTAAAAAAAATTTAGATTTTCTCCAATATTATGACAAATTTTTTAAAAAATTCTCTCATATCAAAGTATTAAAAAATCTATTTGTTCTTTTAAAAAGATTCCATTGTCATGCTAATTTAATATTTTATGCTTTAAAGAGACTTCATTATTAGATTAATTAATATTTTATAAAAAAAATTTATTTATTTTTATTTTTATTATTATTTTATGGATATTTATTTTTTACTAAGTAATTTATTAAAAAGGTAAAATTTTTATTGAAATATTTCAAAAATCTTTCCAACTCTTTTGGTAACAATTTTGTTTTAATTTCATCATTGGAATAATTTTCATTATTTAAAAAAATTTATAAAATTTACATGATACATATAAATAAAAATAATTATAAAAAATTATAAATTTATTTTTCTAACCTATATTTTTAGTTTTTTCATATTTTCAAATAATTAAAATACACTCTTAATATAAAATTTTAAATTATTTATATAAATAAATAAATAAACAAAGAAATAAGAAAATCAATAAATAACAAAAAAATAAAACTAAAAAGTAAATGAAAAATCAAAGACAAAAAGATAACGAAAAAAAAGAGTTGGCGACTTTTAATATATGACAAAAGCAATTCTATCCTTAAATATAAGCATTAACTCTAAATCAAAGACAAAAAGTATTCTTCAAATCATTTTTTAAGATAAGATTGACGTGGCTATATAAATTTAAATTATAAGTAAGGGATAGTTTTAATTGTTTGTACAAACTGACAAAATTAATTAAAGATAAAGAATTTCATCAACATTTATACGGTTTTTTTTTTATAAAGACATTTATATGTTTCACATGAGAGTTTGTAATAACATTTTGTGGGTGTAATCTGTGTGGCGAAAAGGACAACTTAGAAGAAGTATTTTAGGAAAATTTATGAAATTTTTTATTAAAAATAATCTAATAAAAATGTTAATAAATGATTTAAATCAATGGATTTATAGAATTTAATAAGAAAATCAATAATATGTAAAAAAAAATATTAAAAATATTATTTATGATTTAAATTTGATTAATATTTATTCAATAGTAAAAATTTTATTTCTAAGAAATATATCATATTTTTTAAAAAAATTTTTGCATTTAATCTTTGTAATAATACTTTTTAATTTATAGATTTGAATTTTTTATTTAAATTTTGATTTAATTATTTTTAATGAGAAATTTTACAAACTTCATTATAAAAATAAGGTAGAAGAGGATGACGTCTTCCTTTTCCTAAACAAAGACAGGGAGCTTTAGTAATAAAGAGGGCTTAAAGTGAGAACAAATGTGTGTGTTATAGCTTGAGCTATTGATATCATTTTTTTATAGGCTCATAATAATAATTAAGAGTGCTGGGATTGATAATAAACTAATTTGTGAAGAGATATATTGTCCTATATAGCTGGCAATTTTTGTTGTTTTTTAACAGTAGAATAAAGCTGGCAAATTCAGTTTCATAACCGGAGGGTCTGAATTTAAGTGGGGAAGAAGCATATGAAGCTAGAAAAAGGGCTTTGCGGGGATGGTTCCTGGTATAGTTCTGGCCTTCTGGGTCTTTTATGCTAGAACTTAGCGTGTTGACTATAGCAGATATCAGGACCATGTCCGATCAAAAATAATAATTACAAAAGTACATGAGAGGATCCAACAAGGGCCAAGCATGAGGCAGACAAGGGCCATGACCCCAAAAAATTTTCACCTCGCTTATGCTACAGAATCCGGATCCACCCAAATTTTTTTTTGGCCTTCTCGCCCTTTTGAAATTATTATTTGGCTTCCCTGTACCCATTTTCTGCCTTTGCCTTTGGGATCCAGGTTACTAGGCCAAGGAGATCACAAGGACAAGCTGCCCATGCCAACTTTAAGCCAATGAAAAATTGCTGAAGACAGGAGAGACGCGTTATGATTGGGACTGCGTGCACTTGGTGACTTGACGATAATAAATTATATGCTTTTCCAACCAAAGATGCACGATTAACTTGCTTATTATAAGCTCCTTTTAAGACCTCTTGAATTATGAGAATATTTCATAAGATCATTTGCGATATGTTCATATAAGAATTTGATTTAGTAAATTTTAACTTGTATTTATTACATATCATATTTTAAAAATAATTATATAAATTAATTAAATAAAATTTTGAGTTCCATAAAAAGATAATTCTAGCAACTGAAATATGATTTTAAAGATATGAAAAATTAGATGCTTGGTCATCTTTGATTTCTTCATTTTTCTACCACAAACGTACTTACTTACCCCTTAATTAATTTCGACGCATATGCATTACGAAGGAAGCTGCACGGAATGAGAGTTTGGTTGGACAGAATTTCATCGCGTGTATGTATTAAATAATCTCAAAGTGTAAGCCTACCCCCAACATGCATGTCCTCTGTCTGCAGTTTTTCACGTAGCTCAAAGTTGTCAGCTTTCTATGACCTGCTTGCCTTGGCGTTCCCACTTCCCATCTCTCACATTTTTTAATTGGTTTTACCTCTTGTATCTGGCAGGTCAACTCGGATAGAGCATGAATGGCCACACATAAAAGTCGACAGTAGCAATCTCAATTCCCTGTTATCCCCCTGAATCATTTTCTGGATATATATGTTCCTGCTTCATTCAATTTTTATTTACATCATATAAAATATTAATAATTTAAATATTTTATTATATTTTATATAAAAATTATATATTTTAATTTATATCGATAAAAAAATATAAAATATATATTTTTTATTTTTATTAAATTTATATATAATTTTTATTAAAATTTAAAATCATATAATTTTCACATTTTTTTATTATTTTTGAATCGTTTCATGTCATATTTTCAGCTTCCCTGTTCTAAAACCCCGTCCTGTCTGGAAACAAAGACTATTTTGGACGCAAATTTTTTTAAATATATATATTTTTTAAAATATTGATTATAATAAAAAAAGAAATTAAAAATGGGTAAAAAAATAAAATTAAAAAAATTTAATTAAATTTTTAAAATTTTTTAAAAAGGTGGGCCCTATCAATTAAAAAAAGAAAAACGAAATCGGTTAAAAAATTTGGATCTCACCCCTTAAAAAACATAAAAATAAAAAAAAAATCTAGGTCCCATATTTGTTTAAAAAGGTTATAAAAAAATCTGTTAAAAAAAAGATCCCACACCTTGAAAAAAAGAACGTAGGCCTCACACTATTTTGAAAATAAATTAAAAAAAATGTGAGGCCCACCAAAAAATTAAAAAATTAATGATTCTCATGCTGCAAACTAAAAGTCCGACACGTGACCCCTTTTATCGCAAATTTACAACATTTATCTATCAGATGGTACAAATAAACATCTCACAAAAAAATTTCGTGAATATGTCATTGTTTACTCTGATTAAGGTATAAACGAATCGAATCGTGAGAAGTTTGAGTTTGAGTTTAATTCATAATTTAAGATTTAATATTTAGTTTGAATTAGATCGAGTTTTATTTTTTAAGTTCGAATTCGATTCGTGATTAAATTCGAGCTACTCAAACTCGCTCGATTAATATGTAAAAATAAACTCAATTCGTATATTTGACAAGAGTTTAATTATTCATGCTTAAATTTGAACTCGAACTCAGATTGAAAATATTTTATTAATTAAAATAATAAAAATATATTTAAATATAAAAACTCGATTAAACTCGTAAGTTGCTCGATAAAACTCGTGAGCTACTCGAGTGAGATATAAGAATACTCGAATTCGACTCGATCGATAAGTTGAGCTACTCGAACTCGAGTTCGACTCGACAATAATCGAATCAAATTCGAGTTTTTTTCGAATCGAACCCGAGTAACTTGCGAGTACTAATGTATCATTTACACCCTAACTCTGACAACAAGTATTTAATTTAAAATCAATTAATAATAAATAAAAAATTAAATTTAAATATAAAATCACATAAAATATTATTATTTTTTATAATTATTAAATATTTAATTTAAAATCAATTGACATAAATTAAGATATTCAATTTGAATATAAAATTATAAAAAATTATATATTTAATTAATATAAAATAACATCATTTTAACATACTCTCATTACATATAGATATAGTAAAAAATAGAAATTCATTACATGATAAACTTGAAAGAGATAACAAGTAAGAGTAAGAGAACATAACATCAAAACAAAACTTAAGTTTTAATATTATGTTAAGTATCTAATCTAAAATTTATTGACATCAGATAAATAGACTCAACATAAATATAAAATTATAAAAAATTAAATATTTAACATACGTCAGGATAATGAAAATTTAACAATAACATTCACGCAAGAACTCAGAAAATGAAATGGATCCATTTCCTTTATTTATACCAACCATTCTATGCATCTTTCTTTGTTTGGCGCACCTACAGCAACCAGTCATGGCTGAGTTTTGCGTTCATGTCCAAACTCTACGCAAACACTCATTTCCCTGTCTTCTCCGCCTGCCTTTCAATTTCAAGGTATTAATTATTTCTGTCTCATTTCTTACTCTTTCTCATGTTCCATTATCATTATCTGCCATACTTTGTTTCTTAATCTATCTGTATGTTCTCATTGTTTGATTTCTTTCTTTCTTATTCTTTTTTTAATTATTTTTCTTTAACGAATCGTACAAGACTTCATGTCCTGAAACCTGAGGGATTAGAAAGAAAGTGGTGGTGGTTGAAGTGCTTCTTTGACATCTAATAACCACGAAATGCATAGGGAGAGATTCTTCGTCTGTTGAATCAGTAGCTTCTACAAATCATTACCAAATGGAAGAATCTTCAAATGGAAGACTAATGGAGATCCTGAAAGTACAAGCACATGATGAAGAGAAGGAAGTTGTCTTGGAAAATTCTACAACATCAAAACCAGACGTTGAATTTATGAGAGACATTACTGCTAATGGGAACTCAGTGTCCGTTAATGAAACTCCTGATGTAGAGGATTTCAGCTCAAGCAGAAGCAGGTTCGACGAAGAGGCAGAAACTGTGAAAAGGAGTTCTCAGGTGGAGAATTCAGAGAATATTGAAGAGGAGAAAGTAATTTCTGATTCAGTTGTTGAGGCAGTTGAACTTGAACCTGAGGTTTCGTTAACTGAAGAGTTAAGTCAAGACATCAAACCATCAGTTAAGAAATCATCAGATTCTGATGTTGCTGAAATAGATGGCAAAGAAAAAGAAGAGAACATTTCACCATCTTTGGACGAGACTTTTGCGGATTCTTCAATATTAACAGATTTGTTAGTAAATGGTTTGAAGGAAGAAACTGAGCAGCTGTTCTCTTCTGAGACCACTGGGGATTCTGCAATCTTAACAGAAGTGGAATCAAAGCGACTTGATGAGGAAACAACTCCGCCAGGTTTGGATGAGACTAATGGCTCCATGGTTGCAGCAGATGTCGTGTCCAGGGGGATTGAAGAAACAACTATTTCTTGTTTGGCTGAGAATGGTGGAGTTCCTGAAGCTGCAGTAGCCCAAGGAATCACGGAAACCAAAATTGCAGCTTCAGACAATAATGCTGGGGTTTCATCAAGTTTCCCTGATTTTGCATCTAAGAAAAATGTTGAAGATTCATTGCAGGCAGCAAATGTTCCTATCGTTGAGACCAGAGATACTGGTGAACTAGTAAACAAGCCTGAGATCCGTGAAAGCACGGGAAATGAGGTCAATAACTTTAACCCAATATCTCCTGATCATTTGTATGAAGGAAAACAATATTACTCTTTTATGTTTCTTTTTTTTTTTTCCTAAATAGTTCAAGACATAAGTTTGATTTTCCAGGTTTCCAGCCTTAAATTTGTTTTAACTGAAATTTGCTTCTCTCGTGAATTTTTTTGACAGCCTATCATATCCCTGAGTCATCGTTCCCAGCAACCAACTTCTTGGAAGAGTTGCTGTGGACTTTTTGAAGTTCTGTGGCGCTCAGACAGATAAAACTCAAGGTGAGGAAAGCTATTATAAAGCTTTATTTTTTAGCATCCATGAAAATTTCCGTTTCCTTAGAATTTGTTGACTTGCTCAACCCTGAGTATAGGAAGATAAGGTAGTTATGTGAGGATGATTTGCAGTTTTGAGCAACCCCTTTCCCCTCCCAGTTCTAAAACTAAGTGGAGTGATACTGAGACTTGGAACTATGGTCAACGGGTTCTCATCTGATCTACCACAAAGGTCCAAAAGGTCATCTCTTGGAACTCACTATTGCTGGGAACAAACTAGCAACAAGATTACAACTCACCATGCAAGATATACTATAAATGAAGGTGTCTATGACTAGAAGAAGTTTATGGTTCCCTTCAGCCGATTACGGAATGAAAACTACTAATGGAGTTATGATTAATTTTTTTTGTAGTTTTATTGATGCTGTGTGAGGGGTAAGTTCTCAAAACTGTGCCACTGCCACTACTACCTTTTAGGTACTTGGCATGAAACTGCATATATTAGTCCTTTAGCAGCACTTGCTTGCTTCCTCGTACTCCAATAACTGCTGACTGTACTTTCATATTTGGAGAAGAAGAGGCGATTTGACACAAATTTAGCAATCAAGGCTTCTTATGGAGTCTAGATGTGACTGTAAGCTTCAATGATCAACCAAATCTGCAGATTGGTGTGAATGCTGATGGAGGCTACATGTTTTTTATTTAGGAAACTGTTTTGAGTAAATTGTAGTTTTGGTTTTTGTGAGAAAGAAAGCAACTGACCCTTGCTAACAGAGAGAAGGCTTGATGCTCTTGATAGACATGGGAATATTTTTAATTTCAATTAGGGAAGTCTTATCAAGCTCTTTTGCTAGATAAATTCTTCCAATAACTGGAGTAAAGGCCATAAAATATCTATAAATTTGCAGTGTCTTTCCTATTGATGGAACAGTATTCTGGTGTTTCATTAATCACACTAGTGGTCTAACCTGCAAGTAACAGGTTGGATCTCTATGTTCGGGCAACATAGTAACTTGAGTGTAAAAATCCATGCATTGTTTGAGTCTATGCAACTTTCCAACTTTCACTTTTCTAGGAGCCGAATAAACTCAAAATCATTTATAATAATCCAAGCACTCTGCATCAACTCATGTTTTTTTTTGGTTGCAGAGACAGTATTACTGGAAAAAAGTTATGCGGAATTACAAGTTCTTGGTGGAGTTTAGAGGCTGTTATGATGTTTTTTCAGCATTTTTCTGCAAAATAATCATTAAGAAGAAATGTCTAGGTCCCCAAGTGAAGCTTGTTGAGAATGTATTAGAACTTGGATGTTGGATCTGCCGTTTGTGGAGTGTTTCATCAGTTGGCCTTATAGTTACACTGTTTGTATTGTCTACGATACTTACATACTAATTTATGTGAAGACATGATTTCATTTCCTATTGGTAAGTTGGGTTTCCTCCTCAACTCACGAAAGTTTAATGGCAAGAATGATGTTAGATTACATGAATAGCAGCAGCAGTTTCAGTTAGTACTTTGAGAAAAAAATAGTATGGTTAAACTTGGAGATGCCTAAAGTATGGTTGAACCATAACTTAAATCGGTTACTTCATGCAACAGCTTCAGTTGATACTTTGAGAAAAAACTGTATAAGCACCTAAAAATACATGCAAGGCCCATTGTACAAAATCAGTCTTCTACTAGGAAATGAGACAAAGAAGTGCAACGTAAAAAGCAATTATATATAATTGTCATGTATCCATTTTCATAGTTACGTCAATTTGTTTATTTTCCTTATACAGAACTCTGTTTCATTAGCGAGTTCAGCACCCCACAAACAGCTCCAGGGAGGGAAGCAACTGAGCCATTCTATCAGCAGCGAAGTACATTATGAAAGAGGAGAACAAAAAAGTGGCAAAAAAATCGTTGGAAACGCAGAATAACATCATTTTGCCCATCGTGAAAAAAAGAAAAGAAAAACTAGACTCAACTCTAAGTAACCCACGTACTTGGTAAAAAAACGTAGGTCACTCATGGAGCTCGTGAGACTAACAGCTCCATTAACAAGTGAGCGAGGCAGATTTCCTTTTAGACCATTTTTCAGTGCAATGCAAAAGCTAAAATCCAAGCGAGTCAATGCTTGTCGCTTTTTCTTGCAACAGGAAAAGGACTTACTTTGCAGTTAGAGGTGACAATTGAACTAGTTCAAGTGGTTTAAGTTGCTTTTGACTTCAGATTATTTTGAATTTGAGTTCATTTTGAGTTTGAATCCTTTTGAAATTAGATAATTTAGAATGTTTCAAATTGCATTTTTTTTTCAAGGTGTCTTTGGATTAAAGTTCAAGTTTGTGATTTTGAGTTACTTGAAATTTGGTTTGAATTCGGATCACCACTACTTGCAGTATCTAAATAAAGGGGATGTTTATTGACCAAACCATGAAGTGTGTGTTTCAAACAAATATCGCCAATGTCTACTATTCAACAGACTTAAAAAATATGATCAATCAGAAAGCACGACAATGTAGCTGGAGAGTAAAAAAACTGCAGTAATTTGCAAATTAAGCAAATCAGCTGACAGAATATTAAGAAATTGAAGGTATGGACTATTATCATATCTAAGGCAGATGGCCCTTGGCAAAAAAGCATGATCAAAATAATAGAGCAATGGTCTACAAATCACTATTCAGATAAATAAGCACAATTTCACATTGCAACAATCACAACTGAACAAACCAAAAATCGACAAAGATTATAATCTTCAATAAGCAAAAGTAAACCTTTCAAGGATGGAAATTTGAGTTACCACAAAATCAAAACGACAATGATAAAAGAAAAAGAATAACAATAGAAATTAATTGCATCAAAATAAACTATGGAAATTCCTTAAAAAATTAGATGGAACAATTGTGTTGGCAATTAAAATTGTTAGCAAACCAACATGCATCATACCAGGGCCAAAATTATACTAGTAGAACTGAGATTCATAGGCACAAGATTGAAAACCCAAGCAAAATTATTCCGGCTATCAAAATTGAACCCATATTGATAACGGTAAGAAAGTCCTAACCTCTGACTATCCCTCTCCGCATTAATCTTCCACCAGAAATCATCACTCACGACGGCTTCCTACGGCAAAGATACATCACTGCAGCCGCAACAACAATAGTCCCAGCCATTCCTGCTACCACAACCGGCAAATTCAACCCCTTCAACGCTTTCTCTTCACAACCGAAATTCTCAACAATCTCCCTGGCCTTTCCATTAATAGCTTGACTTTTCCACTCCTCCACCGCCTCCTTCAATTCCAGTATGTTCAACTCCAACTCCATCGCCTTCTCCTCGAATTCTCTTTTTTCTTCCTTATTTCGCTGTAATTCAGCCGTCGTTCTAGCCACCTCTGCTTCCAACTCCTCAACTTTCTTACTGTACTCATCGATCTTTTCCCTCATTTCCTCTTCGATTCTAACTTTCTTACTCCTTTCCTCCGTTTCCCTCACTTCTAAAACCCCTAATTTCCTCTCCAGTTCCCTCTCTTTTTTCTCACTCTCGACTTTCTCTTTCTTCAAGTCATCGATTTCCTTGTCCAGTCTCTCAATCACCGACCCTTTCTCTTCCAATCCACTCTTCAATTGAACCACCTCCTTATTCGCTTCATCTACTTCACTCATCGAACTTATCAGATCATGTTGAAGCCTCGAAACCTCGGTTTCAAGCTCAGCCGATCTCGCGGCGATCGATTCTAGAAACCTCTCATCCTCCTCCCACTGATCCATTTCTAGTCTCATTTCTTCTTCCTTGTTTCGCAGTTGATCGATTTGTAGGGTTAGTTTCTTGATCTTTTCCTTCACTTCTTTATTCTCGTTGCTCAGTTCCAGATTCTCGCGCTCAAGCGCTTCTATTTTGCTAGACAATTCGGTTAATTTGGCTTCATCAGCGTCGTAGAAGTTCTCCGCCGTCTGATTCTCCAATTCACCATTGATGATCGTCAAATCCGCCATTTCCTTGAATCTCAGTTTGGCCACCAAGAAAGCCAGAGAGAAAAAAAGTTAGGACTTAGGAACTGATGCTGGATAAAGTCATGATTTACAAAAAGTTAAATAGATTGGGCCATAGGCCTTGGAGTCCAGTAGAGTCTGTAAGTCCAGTCCAATAGTGTTATTCCAGCAGCGTCCATTTTTTGTTATTTTCCCTTCTTTTTTTTTTTTGTTTGCTGGCAGTCTGCTTTAGAATTGGATGCAAAATATCGAGATTCTTGGAAGGAAGCTTTACAAGGAGAAAAACTTCTAATTGTTACGATCATGCTCTGAGAATTTAGTGAAAACCTTTTTTGCTCTCTTTTCTTCTTCTTTGTGATTTTCAATTTTTTTTTCTCTCAATTTCATCGTTGACGATTTAAGCTTCATTATTTTGATATTAGAGCCTCGCTCGTGGCAAGAATGGTAGAAGGAATCAATACCAGGCTTCAAAGGAAAGTTAAACAAATGCAGACTGATATGCAACAGATGAAAAAAATCATGGAAACAAAGTTTGACCATGTTCAGTCAGAAATAGCTGGAATGAAGGAAAATTTTCAGAAGCTTCTCAATCAATCGAATATCCAAGAGGAGAATTGATCTACTGGCAAACAAGTCTCGTCTTCTTCAATGGCTCCAAAGTCTTCACCGGCAAAATCCTCGGTGTTTGTAACAGCTCCCTACCCTGAATCTTATAAATCTCTTAAGCTTGAATGTCCTAAGTTCAATGGAGAGGTGGTTTATGAAGTTGGAACAGTATTTTGAAGGAGAAAAGGTTCCAGAAAGTTCCAGAGTCAGAGTAGCGATGCCAAGTCTTAAAGGGAAAACATTAATATGGCATCAACACTATGCTTGTGTGCAAAGAGGTCTAGATAAGTTGAGCTGGGGTGCCTACATTGCTAAAATGTAGCACAGGTTTGTGTTGAGAATTTAAAGACCCTGTGGCTGAATTGGTTGAGCTAAAACAGATAGGTAATGTTGAATAGTACGATGACAAGCCATTGGGATCCTTAATTTGCTACAATTATCTTATTGTTATGCTTTAAGCATTTTTGTTAGTAATCTCAAACTTGAAATTGCCCAATCCCTTAGACTATTAAAACCAAAAACCCTTAACCAGGCCCTTCACTTGACTTAGTAAATCGAGTCCGTTATTCACCTTATGACCAAACGACCTATATCAACCTTCAAACCAACAACTTACAAATAACCAACTTTATGTTAAAGACCAGCAACCTCCCATTTCTACTCCTATCACCAAAAGCACCTCCCAACCCTAACCTATTACCTGCTTTAAACACTAAACCTATTTATCCCACCATTAAATCCAATATTAGTACAAATCAAGTGAAAAAAAAAAAAAAAAAAAGACCTACTAGCAGAAAACTTTCACCTGCAGAAATGGAAGATAAGAAAAAAAAAAAAAAAGGCTTGTGTTATTGGTGTGGCGACAAGTACTCTCCTGAGCATAGATGCACCAAATTCCAATTGTATCAAATGCTAATAGAAGGCTGTAAAGAGGATGAACCTGAAGCAGAGGTGTCCATTGATAATCAGTATAATGTTCATACTGAGATATTACCTACAGATGAAGCTGAGAACCTATCACCAGTAATCATTATTATGTAGCCATGATTGATTCGGGTAGTAGACATAACTTTGTCGATGTAGTGGGTCTCTTTGTATGACATGGGAATAAAGTGTCAACAATTGCTATAGCTGGTGGGGCTAGTTTGTTTACAACTAGATTCTATAAAAACATTTAGTGGGCGTTTGAATCACCGAATCTTTCAAAATAAAAAGTGCCTTAAGTAAAAAGTAATTTTGAAGGAGAATATGTAATTTTTGAATTTTGTTAATTTAAGGGATGTAAAATTTTTGTATTTGGTTCAAAAGAATGTAAGTTATCAAATAAAGTCTTTTGTTATATTATTTTTTATAACACGTGAATAACAAATGGCATCCATCATATTGATATATGAATATCACGTGATACATGAATAACACATTATCTTCGTTGAAATTAAATAATTCTAAAAAATAATTTTTTATATTTTTAACAAATATAATTTTACAATTCTAATTACTATCCTGACGTTATTATCCCTAAGCAGAGAAAACACATAAATTTGACCTCCTTGGATAGGAAAGGAGTAACAAACCCTTTTTTTTGAGGTTTTCAAGGTAAAGCCTCCAAAACAAATTTTATGTGTAATAATATTATGTCAATATATTTTATATTTTATAAGTAATAATGTTAAATAAATATTTTTATTTTTTATTTTTTTATTTTTTCAAAAAATGTTATGTTTTTTATCTTAGAAAAGTTTTTTCAACAGAAATTACGTTTTTATCTTTAAAATGTCATTTTTGTTCAACAAAGATTACGTTTTTACCTTACAAACATTGTCTTTATTGGATTTTGAAAACTATTTTTTTTTCATGTTTTTAGCGAACATTGTATTTTCTATCTTAAAAATACTGTTTTTATTAAATTTTGGAAAAAATATTTTTTTACAGGTTTAGCAAAGACTTTGTTTTATCTTAGAAATATCGTATTTCTAATAAAAACTGCATTTATATCTTAGAAACTTGTCTTTATTAATTTTAAAAAATATTTTTTCATGTTTATAACAAATATTGTGTTTTTATCTTATAAATATCATCTTTTAAATGAAAATGATTATTTTTATTTTAAAATAATCATTTTTGTTAAATTCTAAAAAATAACTTTTTTCATATTTTTAACAAATACCACGTTTTTATTTTTAAAACGTCATCTTTGTTGAATTATGAAAAATAATTCTTTTATCTTTTCAACAAAATCGTGTTTTTAATCATAGTTTTTTTTAGGATTTCAATAGTATTATGTTAAAAACATGATTTTTGTTTAAAATATATTAAGAAAAATATTATTTTTATAATATTTTATAAAAAATTATTACTTGTCTAAGGTAAATAATATTGTTTATATAATCTGAAAATGCAATTAAGTAAGAGCAAATAGAAAAAAAAATTCAACTTCCCTCCAAAATCTTAAAAAATCTTAGGGATAAAAAATTTTTTTATTCCCTTTACTTTCCCACTTTTTAACATCATTGGCAATCTTAAAAATCCAGTAATCACATTTTCGTAAACCTAATCAAGGAATTAATTTACAAAATGTAAGATTTCGAGAGGAAAAATTACTTTCCCCCTTGAACAAATACCTCATCGGTGGACAGTAAGAGATGTTAAATTCTATACTGATTTCATGAAACATGTTTCTAGAATTTGATGCAAAATATCAAGATTCTTGGATGAAGCTATATAAGAAGAAAAATGCTGATTGTAACAATCATGCAATGAGAATTTAGTGAAAACCTCTTCTCTCTTTTTTCTTCTTCATTCTGATTGTTTACTTTTTTTTTTCTCTTTATTCCATCATTGAAAGCTTTATCATTTTCATATCAAAGCCTCGCTTTTGGTAAGAATGGCAAAAGGAATCACTACCAAGCTTCAGAGGGAGGTTAACCAGATGTAAATAGATATGTAGCAGATGAACAAAACCATAGAAATAAAGTTTGAGCACTTTCAATAAGAAATAGCTAGGATGAAGGCAGAATTTCAAAAGCTTCTCAATTGATTAAATATTCAAGAGGAGAACCAATCTATTGGCAAACAAGTTTTATCTTCTTCAATGGCTACGAAGTCATCACCTGTAGAATCCTTAGTGTCTGTAATAGCTTCCTACCCTAAATTCAATAATCCCTTAAGCTCGAATGTCTTAAGTTCAATGGCAAGGACTTTCAAATGGTGGTTTATGAAGTTGGAACAGTATTGTAAAGGGGGAAAAAGTTCCAAAAAGTTTTAGAGTCAAAGTAACCATGCTGAGTCTAAAAGAAAAATAAAAGGGAAAGCATTACAATGGCATCAACACTATGCTTGCATGCAAAGAGGTTTGGATAAGTTGAGTTAGGGTGCCTACATTGATGAAATGCAAGATAGGTTTTTTTTTGGAGAATCTAAGGACCATATGGCTGAGTTGGTTGAGCTAAAATAAACAAGTAGTGTTGCACAGTATCATGGTGAGTTCGTTGGGATCTTTAATTTGTTACAACTATACAATAGTCATGCTTTAAACATTTTTGTAGTAATCTCAAACTTGAAATTGCTCAATCCCTTAGACTATTTAAACCAAAAACCCTTTACCAAACCCTTCATTTAGCTCAGTAAATCGAGTCCATTATTCACCTTATGACCAAACTATTGAGAAATTAACACGCATACGCAACACTCACACATAAAATAGTAATCTCAAATCAAGAATAAGAACACACAAATATATTTGTTTCGATCAACTCAAAATGACTTACTCCAAACCCAATCCACTAATAAATAAATCTTTACAATTATGAGACTTTTAGAATAAGAAAAGTCTCTAAAAAGTCCTTACTCAAAACTTAACTCAAAACCTAATTGCACCTTTTAATAGCCTACTCATCTAACTATTCTCTTAGTGTCTAACTATTTAGAACTACCAAACCAAAACCAAAACATCTTATTTATAAAGGTGAAACCCCTTATACCTTTACTAAACTCTTGCTATGGGATACAAGACAAACTCAAAACTCTTATAACTTTCAATGTGAGATTATGAAATTTAAGGCAAGTCCCAACAAATCCTCCCTTGACTTGAATCTCTAAACACTTCAACAATATCTGTAAAGCTAACATGCTTACTTTTTTTCTTTTCTTTCATCATAGGGATCCCAACACTTCTCATTCTCATCCAACTTCACAAAACAACTCCTACATTGCAAACATGAACTGTAGCAGTAAAATCTAAAACTCAACCTTTATCACCTTTCAAAATCTGAGTCTCATCTATACAAATCGTCAAAATGACATTATATCACCAAATACAACAACAACAGTATCACTCTTTTTTTCATCTGATTTTTTCTCATTATTTATCTTTTTGAAAGCAGTTGTATCCCTTCTCAACTTTTTACAGTGCACTTGAATATGTCCATTTTCATCATAATAATAACATTTTATGTCACTGTAATCTCTGTCTCTTAATTTGAATCTCTTTCTTGATTCATCAATCTTCTTTTGAGTCCTCTCTCGATCACAACCCTCTACAGCTAGTGTACTTTCCCCAGGTGATAAGTTATATGCTCCCATAAACCTTTCATTCTTATGTAACAAGACAGTCACATCATCCAACTTCAAAGTAAACCTACCTACCAACAAAGTCTGAACTAAAGGCTTATAAGATTTGGACAAAAATGACAGTAAAATTAAACATTCTCTTCATTTTTTAACTCATTAATAAAAATCATCAGCAATTGACAAACCAATCTATTAAACTCATTCAAGTGATTATGAAGACTCATACTTTCTTTCATCTTCAGAGAATACAGATTTATCTTCAAACATAATCTATTAGTCAATAACTTCGAAGCATAAATACCTTCAAGCTTATCTCATAAACTCTTCGAAATATTCTCAGTCAACACATTATACTTTATCTCTAGGGCTAGGGCTAGGGCCAATCAATAGTACTAACAGCTTTCTGCTTAATTCTATTCTAATTATTGTCAAACATTCCCTTAGACTTACTACTCTCTAATGCTTAATCCAACTTTTGTTGTACTAACAGATCTTGAATCGTACTTTATCATAACATAAAATTACTCTTTTCATCAAATAATGAAATTTCAAACTTAGGCATAGGCATACTAGACATATCTTTTTCAGACATCTTGAATACTGCTTCACGATCTCTTAGGCTCACGAACCTTAAACCTTGAACCTCGCTCTGATACCACTTGTTACAAATCACCACAGCTTTGATGTCACTTGTTGGAAATCACCACAGCTCTAATACCACTAATTAGAAAATTAACACGCACACGTAATACCTAAACATAAAATAGCAAGCTCAAATCAAGAATAAGAACACACAAATATATTTGTTTCAATCTAACTCAAAATGGCCTACTCCTAACCCAATCCACTAACAAATAAATCTTTACAACTGTGAGACTTTTAGAATGAGAAAAGTCTCAAAAAACTCCTTACTCAAAAGTTAATCTAAAACCCAATTACACCTTTTTAATAGCCTACTCACCTAGCTATTCTCTTAGTGTCTAACTACTTGAAACTACCAAACCAAAATCAAAACATCTTATTTATAAGGGTGAAACCCCTTATACCTTTACTAAACCCCCGATATGGGATACAAGATAAACTCAAAACTCTTATAACTTTCGATGTAGGATTATGAGATTTAAGGTAAATCCTAACATAAACAACCTATATCAACCTTTAAACTAAACAACTTACTCATAGATAACCAACACTATGTTAAATACTAGCAACCTCTGCCCTTACTCCTGACACCAAAAGTAACTCACATCCTTAACCTATTACCTATTCTAAACACTAAACATTTTTATCCCACCGTTAAACCCAATATTAATCCAAATCAAGTCAAAACAAGTAGACCTACTATTAGAAAACTTTTAACTGCTAAAATGAAAGATAGGAGAAAGAAAGGTTTAAGTTATTATTGTGGCGACAAGTACTTTTCTAAGCATAAATACACTAAATCCCAATTGTATCAAATACTAATAGAAAGTTGTGAAGAGGATTAACCTAAAGTATAGGTTTCTGCTAATAATCAGTATAATGTTCATATTGAGACATTACATATAAATAAAGTTAAGAACTTATCACCAGTAATATCATTACATGCCATGTGGGGTACAAATGGTTATCAGACTATGAGAGTGAATTTTTAATTAATAAGCATTATTATGTAGCTTTATTGATTTGGGTAGTCACTATAGGGGTTTTAGTTTTTAGTGATATATTTTTTTTATCGTTTAGCGACGTTTATTAATGCCATTATAAGGTTACGACGTTTGCGAAAAAATACCTCAACATCAATGGCGTTTATATTTGAAACATCACCATTTTAACGACGTTTATATATTTGAGATGCTGCTACTTTAGAGGCATTTGAATCTGAAAATAGCTCAATATTAATGGCGTTTGTATTTTTTAATCGCTGCTATTTCAGTGGTATTTTTATGAGAAAAACATTGTTGTATTGACGATGTTTGTAACAAAAAACATCGCTACTTTAAAGACATTTGAATATGAAAATGCCTCATTATTTACGATGTTTGTATCTTTTAGGCGCCGTTAATTCAATGGCATTGTTATGAGAAAAATGCTGTTGTGAACACATTTCTATAAAAAATGCCACCTACCTAAAGGCGTTTGCTTAAAAGAGCGCCACTACTTATAGTGGCATTTTATGCTACAAACGCCACTAAATTATTCATTTAGCGACATTGGCCAATGCAAACACCGCCATTACGTAAAAATATTTTTTTTTAATTTCTTATAATAAATTTTATTTTCAGTAAAGAGCCTAAATTCAGAAACTGAAATTAATATTAACTTTATTCACGTTTAAATATACATTTAATTAATACAAAGTTTAATAATTAGTATAATAACATTCAAATATTGTAAATACATTAACCAAATAAAAAATTAAAATGTATGAAATGGATGACTACATACATTTTGCTGGCTGCCAATTAATGAAGAAAATTTTTCACCTTGATCACTAGCGTGCTCAACAACCTACTGAATAATACCATAAAAATTTTAACACTTCATTGTATGTTTATTTTTTATTTAAAAATTTTAATATTTACTAAATATAATACCTGAGTTGATGGAGCACCAAGATCATTTCCCGAAAATTGTTGTTGCACCAAATTCATAAAATGATCGTATCGATCATGCAACTACTGAAATTTTGCACGCTCTAGCTCTATTCTAGCATATTCTTCTTCAATTTTGGCACGCTCATGTTCTCTTTCTACTTTCATTTACCGAAAATGTCGTTGCATAGTTTGTAACTCCCATTTCAATATTGAAATATCTCGCAAAGACTGACTTGCTAATAGTGTAAATTATAAAGAGTTATGTCCATGGTAGGTAGATGATGTTGGACCCAATCCAAGGCCTCGGATCCGTCCATGCCTTTCTTTTTCAGCAACTTCTATGAATATCCGATTTTTCATTTCTTGCATGTTGAGAAAACATTCAGATGCTACTTCAATTTTAGCAACCATTTTCTCTCTCGCTTTCTCCTGTGAATTTGTCATACAACTATTAAGTTTAATGATTAATTGATTATATGTTAAAAAGAGTTAATATTTATTTTATGTTAAAATAGATGATACAAATGATCACAATTTCTTATGTTTCGACATTCATGTAAGATCCGTCTTTTTTGTGTGTTATGCGAAAAAGTTTCACACGTCTAATTGTACCGCCCATCTCATTCTCTTATATAAAAACATATGTTATTTGATAGGATATATATCAACCGTAACTTATTTATGCATATCAATCATGTCAATCAAGTATTAAAATTTTGAATCATTTTAATCTCTTTTATTTATATTTTGACCCTATAACAACACAATAGTTTTAAACATACACAAAAAATAAAAGCATTTTAGGCTTTCACACATATCGATCATGGAAATCAAATTCAATTATTTTTTCTCAGTTTAATATGAAGGATTGAAGCCATTCAATATGTTGAAAGGCATCCAAAATTTATTTGTATATTTGTTTTTTATATACAAAAATATTCTTAAACAGACATAACTGACAACTTTTTCTCTTATATCAACCATAGAAACCAAGTTCAATCAATTAAACAAGCTTAATATCAAGTATTAAACCTATCAAAATTGTTAAAATACAACAATAACAAAACCAGATAATAAAGGCATAAATATATGTAAACAGTAACTTTTTATACATATCATCTATGTAACTAAGTTCAAAACTTTCGATAAATTTAATATCATGTATTGAAACAATCAAATCTATTAAAACAGAACAACAAATGTTAATTTCCATATTTACCTTTTTACGACAGAAAAAGTTCATTCATTGGAATAAGTTAATTATCATAAACTTGCGATTTCTTTTTGCTTTCTTGCAAAACTTTTTGATCCACTTGTGTGACTATATTTTTGTTATTTTTTGCTACCAATCCCAATCTGTTCTCTTTTCTGTCATAAAAAATAATTACGTATATGATAGAAATACAAATATTACCAACTGAAACCATCAAACACTTTCATCATTTCATTATATATACAAAGTTATAAACTAGTACCTCTCATTTTCTTAAGAACCAAAATCTAACCAATTGTTCATATTGCCACCTAATCACATTACGGGGTAGATTTTCCATCATTGCCTCTACAGTAGTATTTCAATTGAAATATTTATTCTTCAAACTATGCTTATAATCTTTCCATTTCTTTCCCAATGACTTAAGCACAAATGAAGTTGGTATTTCAAGTACAAATCTTAACTGTAATAATACAATAAGAAAAGTTTAAATAAGTAAACAAAATGTAAAATAAAAATTTTGAATATATCTAATTAATTATACTAATACCTCAATAAAGTTTAAAGCATCGGCCTTAACTTCTTTTGGAACATTATGCCATGTTTCATAATGAATAGGTAATTTTATTCCATTACGATCTAGCATGCCTAGAAATCTAGCCAATAGTTGAGCCTCTTCACCAATTGGTTGCCTATCAGAGTTTGCAAATACTACAATACACTCATTAGGAGGTGGTGCAAACAATTTCTTCAAAGTTGTCTGGCATCTAGTCCTCTGTTGACCATTATTATCAACTGTAACAAATATAAAATATATTTGTAAAATCGTAATACTTTTATCATTATACTCGAATTCTTAAACTGGAGTATATCATACCTGCATTTAAATTTAAAGCATAATCAATTGATGAGGTACTATTTAAACCTGGACCTCCTGTATTGTTAGATCCAATATCAGTTGAAGGGTTAGAAGTGACGGAGTTAGATCTGACAATACGTTCATTTACCTCCAAAGGATTCAGTCCATAGTCAATATCTACAGATGCTGCAAATGATTCTGAACTAATATCTATGGTATATTTTCCTTTCAACCAACTTCTTCGCATTATAGCTTACCTACATCATAAAAGCGAATATAGAAAAAATGTTAGTTCAGAAGATATATAAAGATATTTTCAATTTAAGAAATCAAAACCTATGATATATAAAGAACATATCGATTTAATAAAATCAAAATATAATGTATGATTTAGAAGACAATAATTATACAATAACGAATGTGACATTATTTACATACTATTATTTACTACATTATGTCTTAAACACTCAAATTACAAATTATAGGTGCACGGAATCATGGTTTGTAAATGTCTTCAGTAATATTTTTGTGGATCCACTAAGCGTAGGTATTGGATATATTCTCATCCAAGTTTTGTTAAGCAAAAGGATAACATTCAGTTTTATGTTTAACATCATCTTTGGTATTTAATCCCATATCAAATAAGTCTTTAGGTGTGTTTAGAATAACAACAAACCAACCCAATTCTTTCGGATCTTCAAAGTAAAATACTTGTTTGACTTGAGATGAAAATACATAAGGTTCATTGATGAGTTGTTGTCCAGTGTGAATTAATCGAAAAAAATTCACAAGTGTAAATCCGTACTAATCTTTCTTAAGACCCTTCGCTCTATTCACATTAGCCCAATCACATCAAAATAAGATAACTTTCTACTTGCCATAATAATTCAACTCAATGATGTCATTAATCATGACATAATAGTCAATATTTTCCTCTAAAGGGTTTATGTCCCTAACACTAGCATAGCTAGTAGTTGATGAAGTCACAACAACTCTTAAATTTTATGTATTTTTAAATCTCTCACCGGATTTTATGTGAAATCTAAATCCATTGATGATGAACCTTTATATGGTTTCACAATTCGGTTCGGACAGTGTGAAAGACACTTCACCTCTTCACTAACAAGCCTTCCACTCTAAACCTATAAAAGTGGAATAAATATATATATGTTATTAATATAATTTTTACCGTAAGCATTCTATGTAGATAAAAAATAATGGAAAGTGTGGCATTACTTACAGTTGCTCTTAACCATTTATGAAAGTTTTCAATGAATAACTTATCAATCTCTCGAGGGTTTGATGGTCGATAATGTACAAGATCTCTCAAATTATTTATATACTCACTATAAAGCATCATGATAAAGTATTAACAACAAAAAAATACAATAAATTATGCCTAATGTAATGAATAATTTTCTTGCTAAACAACTAACGTACGAAATGATTCAATCGAGTCATGATAAAAAGGAACATATCGATGTGCTTATGCCTACGATTTATTATCTAACTCCACCAATTCAGCTTTGCCTATGGGTTGTCCAAAACTTTGAAAAAAATAATTGTAGGCTCAATCTGTATGCTGCATACCAACATTTCTTGAAGGTCTATTAAATCTCATTTCGACATCTTCCAAATAACGAGAATAAAATATCATACACTCTTCTGCTAAATATCCTTCAACAATAGAACCTTTCGGATTGCGTTTGTTGCGACAATAAGACTTTAACCTCTCCAAAAACTTATAGCATAAAACATTAGTCATGTGTTATTTTATGTAGATTGGCTTGATAATCAATACAAATGTAATCAATCTATTAACAAATAATACCTTTCAATAGGATACATTCACTGATAATAAATTGACCTATCGACCTTTACTTTATATGAAAAGGTCAAATGCATCATAATAATGAAGAAGTTTGGAGGGAAGATCTTCTCTAAATTACATAAAGTAATCGCAGCTCGATCTTAAACTTTGTCAAGCTCTTCCACATTTATACATTTTTGACATAGAGATTTAAATATGTTACTCAATTTAATTATCACAGAAGTCACGTGCTTTGACATTGATGAACGTAAAGCAATTGGAAGTAAGTCTTGCATCAAAATGTGATAATCATATAACTTCAATGAAGAAAGTTTTCACTCTTTCATATTCACACATCTTGATATATTTGATGCATAGCCATCCGAAACTTTGACATTTTTTAAAACCTTGCAAAATACATATTTTTCAACTTTAGAAATCCCAAAACAAGTAGTAAGCAATCGATATTTTCCATTAGAAAGCAACATCGGATGAAGGTTAGGGCGAATCCCCATATTAACTAGGTCAAGCCGACTCTTTAAGTTATCCTTGGATATTCTATTTACATTGAGAATTGTCTCGATAAAATTTTCGCAAACATTTTTCTTTATGTGCATCAAATCAAGGTTATGATGTAATAAATTACATTCCTAATAAGTTAACTCAAAAAATATATTTTTTCACAATTGATACTCATTGGGGTCATCTACTTCATGTCCTCTTTATCACTTTGAACACCATGATCACCAACTTCTGTATGACTATCACCAACTTGCATAATACGAGGCCAGATACTTTCAAAGATGTCCTTCATTCTTTTCCTTAATTGAGTCATTTTTTCATATGTGAAATTGATATCTTTTAACTTTGACAAGATATTAGACCCACTAATGGGTAAAAGCGATATCTTCAACTCTTCAGTTCCATCAAAGAGATATTTTTGTAATCTAAATCAATGATTATCATCTAATCATCGATGATGTCCTATATAACAGAACTTTCCACCATTACGTAACCACGTTGAACATGTCTGTGTAGTATAACATGGACAAGCATAACGACATTTTGTACTCCTGTTAGATAAATTCGCATAAGCAGAAAAACCATTGATAGTCTATAATAAAGCAGCACACATATTGAAGTTCTCTACTTTTGATGCATTATAAATCTCAACTTCTTTCTATAATTGCTTTAACTCTTTAATAAGAGGTTGTAAGTAGATTTCTATATCATTACTCGGACTTTTTTCCTCAAAAATTATCATAGACAATATAAATGATTGTTGCTTCATAGCAATCCATGATAGTACTACAAGAAGTACTCATCATTCGAAACAAGTTGAATCCATCATATGCTAGTCCAAACATAACGTTTTCAAGATCAGATGCAAAGTCTAGAAACCTAGAATGAAATGACTTCTATGCCATAGAATTTGTAGGATGCCTCAATAATCCATAATCCGTCCGCTTCTTATGATGCCACCTCATTGAATCTGCAGTTCTGGAAGACATGTAAAGTCGTCGAAGTATTGATATTAATGAAAAATAGCGTAAAACCTTAACAAGCTTCTTTTGGACACATACCTCATCACCACCATCATTCAACCTTTCATCAAGGTTTTTGTCGACCCAATGAGAAATACCACACAAATGATAAGATTCTTGATTTTTTTCTATCCCCCTAATACAACATGCAATCATTGGGACAACTATAAATTTTCTCATATCTGGGACCTAAATCTTTGATCATCTTCTTTGCTTCCTTACAAGATTCAGGGAATTTTACAAAAAGAAATATTTCTTTCATAAACTATAATAATAAAGTCAGAGAATTTTTCATCCATCGACATAAGCATTTCTAGTGAAAAAGATGAACACAAAAAGACAACCTTGAATGCTTCGATCCGTCAAAATATTTTTCATTCATCTCCTCAAGCAACTTATAAAACTTTAATGCTTCTCCTCTATGTTGTTGGTCACGTACACCTATCTCAGGTTCATCAAATTCATGCATTTCAACATTGGAATGATTAAATCCTTCATTTTAGGGAAAAAGATTACGAATATTTTGGTTATAAATGTTAAAAGCATCTCACAACATACCTTCAATGTCATCTGCTATAAAGGGACCATATTAGTGATGAAGAGCCTTTAATGTTAAAGAAACTGAAGTGAAAGACCTTGACTGTATAGACTCTCTATGAAAATACCAATTAACATATCCCAATAGAAATCTAATACAAATTAAATGCTCATAAACAACTTGATGCATTGCCACTCGATATTAGCACATTTCACACATGGGCATAATATCATATTATCTTCATTTGTATTCTCAAATGCAAAATTAAAAAGAATTTTCACTCCATCTCTGTACTTTTGACTTAATCTTAACTTTTGCATCCAACTCTTATCCATTTATTAGTTGCTACATTATCAAACTAAATGTATATAAATAATTAATATGAAAACGAACATGTACAATTGCATTGTTTACTATGTTTTAAACAAAAGATAATAACAAAACGAGAACTCTTTGTTGTGAAGTAATTTATCAGCTACCAGATATTATGATTGTTAAAACTCTGCTGCTAACGTAGACAGTATCCAAGAGTATTTGTAGTTGGAGTTGACGTAAAGAGAAATAAGGTGGGTTTTGTAGAAAATTTTTTTCACAAAAAAAAAATCATAAATTGCCAAAGCTGAAGGAATAGTCGAATGAAGTAAAAGCTAAAGTCAATAAGTTATGAATAGTCAAAATAGGGTTCTAAAAGACAATGCTCGAATACTATAAACAAAAAAAAGGGAAAGTAAATTCTATTTGGTTTGGAAAGAGAAATAGTATAATAATAAAGATGAAGCTTGAAGTTGGTGATTGGATGCGCTCGGTTTGGAAAGATTTTTATTGGATAGGATTATGAAAGGCGTTTACTAAAAAAATACCAACAATAATTCCCTCATAAATATTTTTTGAATATAATATAGGCGTCTTGAACATATCGCCACACAAATTTTAACATGGTTATTGAAGGCGTATATCCAAGAAAGATGCCTTTAATAATTTCTATCACAGTTTGTATATAATTAGTGAATGCGGTTTCAAAAAACAATGCCTTCAATAAAATATTTTTTGAATATAATATAGGCATCTTGAACATATCGCCACACAAATTTTAACATGGTTATTGAAGGCGTATATCCAAGAAAGACGCCTTTAATAATTTCTATCACAGTTTTGTATATAATTAGTGAATGCAGTTTCAAAAAACAATGCCTTCAATAATTTTCCTAAAAAAAATTTTCTGGATTAGTAAAGGCCTTTTTTATTATGACACACATTCAATATACTACGATGGTTATGAAAGGCGTTTATTTGAAAAGGCGCCTTCAATATACCTTTAAACTTAATAATCCATTACTGAAGGCATTTGTTAATAACAGACGCCTTTAAAATTTTTTCACTAAAAATTTTAGAAATTATTAAAGGCGTTTTCTACTGTAAAATACCTTCTATATACCATCACAAAAATTTTAACACTGTTATTGAAGGTGTATATCCAAGAAAGACGCCTTTAATAATTTCTATCATAGTTTGTAGATAATTACTGAAGGCGATTGCAGATAACAACGCCTTCAATAATTTCTCTAAAAAACTTTTCTCGGACACCTCTTCACTAACAAGCCTTCCACTCCAAACCTATAAAAGTGGAATAAATATATATATATGTTATTAATGTAATTTTCACTATAAGTATTCTATGTAGATAAAAAATAATGTGAAGTATGGCATTACTTACAGTTGCTCCTAACCATTTATGAAAGTTTTCGGCGAACAACTTATTAACCTCTCGAGGGTTTGATCGTCGATAATATGCAAGATCTCTCAAATTATTTTTATACTCACTATAAAGCATCATGATAAAGTATTAACAATAAAAAAAACACAATAAATTATGCCTAATGTAATGAATAATTTCATTGCTAAACAACATACGTGTGAAACGATTCAATTGAGTCATGATGAAAAAGAACATATCGATGTGCTTGTGCCTAAGATTTATCATCTAACTCCATCAATTCAGCTTTGCCTATGGGTTGTCCAAAACTTTAAAAAAGATAATTATAGGCAAAGTCTGTATTTTGTATACCAATATTTCTCAAAGTTCTATTAAATCTCGTTTCAACATCTTCCATATAACGAGAATAAAATATCATACACTTTTCTGCTAAATATCTTTAAGCAATAGAACCTTTCAGATAGCGTTTGTTGCGATAATAAGATTTTAACCACCCCAAAAACCTATAGCATAAAACATTAGTCATATGTTATTTTAAGTAGATTGGCTTGATAATCAATAAAAATGTAATCAATCTATTAACAAATAATACCTTTCAATAGGATACATCCATCGACAATAAACCAGTCCACCGACCTTTGCTTTATATGGAATGTGGATAACCAAATACATCATAATAGTGAAGAAGTTTGGAGGGAAGGTATTCTCTAAATAGCATAAAGTAATCACGGTACGATTTTGAACTTTATCAAGCTCTTTTATATTCATACATTTCTGACATAGAGATTTAAATATGTTACTCAATTCAATTACCATAGAAGTCACTTACTTTAACATTGATGAACGTAAAGCAATTGGAAGTAAGTCTTGCATCAAAATGTGATAATCATGTGGCTTCAATGAAGAAAATTTTTGCTCCTTCATATTCACACATCTTGATATTTGACGCATAGCCATTCGAAATTTTGACATTTTTTAAAACCTTGCAAAACACATCTTTTTCAGCTTTAGAAATCCTAAAACAAGCAACAAGCAATCGATATTTGTCATTAGAAAGCAACATCGGATGAAGGTCTGGGTGAATTCCCATATCAATTAGGTCAAACTGACTCTTTAAGTCATCATTGGATCTTCTATTCACATTAAAAATTATCTGGATAAAATTTTCACAAACATTCTTCTCTATGTGCATCAAAAGTAAGGTTATGGCGTAATAAATTATATTCCCAATAAGGTAACTCAAAAAATATACTTTTTTTCATAACTCATACTCATTGGGGTCATCTACTTCATCGTTTTCTTCATCACTTTGAACATCAAGATCACCAACTTTTGTATGACTATCACCAACTTGCGTAATATGAGGTCAGACACCTTCAAAGATGTCCCTCACTCTTTTTCTTAATGGAATCATTTTTTCATATGTGAAATTAATAACTTTTAACTTTGACAAGATATTAGACCCACTAATGGGTAAAGGCGATCTCCTCAACTCTTCAGTTCCATTAAAGAGATGTTTTTAGAATCTAAATTGATGATTATCATCTAACCATCGATGATGCCCCATATAACAAAACTTCTTACTGTTACGTAACCACGTCAAACATGTCTGCATAACACAATATGGATAAACATAATGACCTTTTGTACTCTAACCAGATAAATTCGTATAAGCAAAAAAATCATTGATAGTCCATAATAAAATAGCACGCATACTGAAGTTTTCTGCTTTTGATGCATCATAAGTTTCAACTCCTTCTCATAATTGCTTTAACTCTTTAATAAGAGGTTATAAGTAGATTTCTATATCATTACCCGAACTTTTTTTCCTGAGAATTATCATAGACAATATAAATGATTATTACTTTATAGCAATCCATGGTGACAAATTGTAAAGAATCAATACAATTGGCCAAGTACTATAAGAAGTACTCATTATTCGAAACGAGTTGAATCCATCATATGTCAGTCCAAGCATAACATTTTCAGGATCAGATGCAAAGTCTAAAAACCTAGAATAAAATGACTTCCATGCCAAAAAATCTATAGGATGCCTTAATGATCCATCGTCCGTCCGTTTCTCATGATGCCACCTCATTGAATCTACAATTTTGAAAGACATATAGAGTCATTGAAAGCTTGGTATTAATGAAAAATAGCATAAAATCTTAACAAACTTCTTTTTGATACATACCTCATCACCATCATCATTCAACTTTTCATCAAAGTTTTTATCGACCCAATGAGAAATACCACATAAATGATAAGATTCTTGATTTTTTCTATCCCTCTAATACAAAATGCAATCATTAAGATAACTATGAATTTTTCATATTCGAAACCTAAATCCTTGATCACCTTCTTTGCTTCCTTATAAGATTTAAAGATTTTTACAAAAAGAAACATTTCTTTCATAAACTGTAATGATAAAGTTAAAGAGTTTCTCGTCCATCCACATAAGCATTTCAAGTGAAAAAAACAAACACAGAAAGATAACCTTGAATGCTTCGATCCCTCAAAAAGATCTTCATTCATCTCCTCAAGTAACTTATAAAACTTTTCTGCTTCTTCTCTAGGTTATTGGTCATATACACCTATCTCATGTTCACCAAATTCATGCATTTCAACATTGGATGGATTAAATCCTTCATTTTGGGGAGAAAGATTATAAAAATTTTGGTTTTGAATGTTAAAAGCATCTCGTAACATACCTTCAATGTCATCTGCTATAAAGGCATCATGTTGGTGATGGGAAGCCTTTGATGTTGAAAAAACTATAGTGGAAGACCTTGACTGTACAGACTCTTCATGAAAATATGAATTAACATATCCCGATAGAAATCCAATATAAATTAAATGCTCATAAACAACTTGATGCATTTGTCACTCGATATTAGCACATTTCACACATGGGCATAATATCATATTATCTTCACTTGTATTCTCAAATGCAAAATTAAGAAAATTTTTCACCCTATCTCTATACTCTTGACTTAATCTTAACTTTTACATCTAACTCTTATCCATTTATTAGTTGCTACATTATCAAACCAAATGTATATAAATAATTAATATGAAAACGAACATGTATAATTGCATAGTTTGCTATGTTTTAAACAAAAGATAATAACAAGATCAGTACTTACACAAAATGAGAACTCTTTATTATGAAGTAATTTATCAGCTACCGAATATTATGATTGTTAAAACTCTGCTACTAACGTAGACAGTACCTAAGAGTATTTGTAGTTAGGGTTGACATAAGGTGAAATAAGGTGGGTTTTGTAGAAAACTTTTTTCACCAAAAAAAAAATCACGAATTGCAAAAGTTGAAGGAATAGTTGAATGAAGTAAAAGGTAAAGTCAATAAGTTATGAATAGTCGAAATAGGGTTCTAAAAGACAATGCTCGAATACTAAAAGTGAAAAGAAAGGGAAAGTAAATTGTACTTGGTCTAAAAAGAGAAATAGTATAATAATGAATATAAAGCTTGAAATTGGTGATTGGATGCGCTAGGTTTGGGAAGATTTTTATTGGACAAGATTATGGAAGGCTTTACTAAAAAAAAATGCCAACAATAATTCCCTCCTAAATATTTTTTGAATATAATATAGGCACCTTAAACATATTGTCACATAAATTTTAACATGGTTATTGAAGGTGTATATCCAAGAAAGATGCCTTTAATAATTCTTATCATAGTTTTGTATATAATTAGTGAGACAATTTCAGAAAACAATGCCTTCAATAATTTCTCTAAAAAATTTTTTTTAGAATAGTAAAGACGTCTTTTATTATGACACGCCTTCAATATACAACAATGGTTATAGAAGGCATTTATTCAAAAAAGCACCTTCAATATACCTTTAAACTTAGTAATCCATTACTGAAGGTATTTGTTAATAACAGATGCCTTTAAAATTTTTTCACTAAAAATTTTGAGAATTATTAAAGGCGTCTTCTATTGTAAAATGCCTTCTATATACCACCACAAAAATTTTAACACTGTTATTGAAGACATATATCTAAGAAATATGCCTTTAATAATTCCTATCATAGTTTATAAATAATTACTGAAGGCGGTTGTAGATAACAATGCCTTTAATAATTTTCTTTAAAAAAATTTTTCGGACACCTCTTCACTAACAAACCTTTCACTCTAAACCTATAAAAGTGAAATAAATATATATATTATTAATGTAATTTTTACTATAAGCATTCTATGCAGATAAAAAATAATGAGAAGTATGACATTACTTACAGTTGCTCCTAACCATTCATGAAAGTTTTTAGCGAACAACTTATCAACCTCTCAAGGGTTTGATCGTCGATAATGCGTAGGATCTCTCAAATTATTTTTATTCTCACTATAAAACATCATGATAACGTATTAACAATAAAAAAAACACAATAAATTATGCCTAAGGTAATGAATAATTTCCTTGCTAAACAATTTACATACGAAATGATTCAATTGAGCATGATGAAAAAGAATATATCGATGTGCTTGCGCCCAAGATTTATCATCTAACTCTACCAATTCAACTTTGCCTATGGGTTGTCTAAAACTTTGAAAAAGATAATTGTAAGCAGAGTCTGTATTCTGCATACCAACATTTCTCGAAGGTCTATTAAATCTCGTTTCAACATCTTTCAAATAACAAAAATAAAATGTCATACATTTTTTTGCTAAATATCCTTCAGTAATAGAATTTTTTGGATAGCATTTGTTGCGATAATAAGATTTTAACCTCCCTAAAAACCTATAGCATAAAACATTAGTCATATGTTATTTTAAGTAGATTGGCTTGATAATCAATAAAAATGTAATCAATCTATTAACAAATAATACCTTTCAATATATACATCCATCGATAATAAACGCGCCCACCGACCTTTGGTTCATATGAAAGGTGGATAACCAAATGCATCATAATAGTGAAAAAGTTTGAAGGGAAGGTCTTCTTTAAATGGCATAAAGTAATTGCGGCTCGATTTTGAACTTTGTCAAGCTCTCCACATTCATACATTTCTGACATAGAAATTTAAATATGTTACTCAATTCAATTATCATAGAAGTCACTTGCTTTGATATTGATGAACGTAAAATAATTGAAAGTAAGTCTTGCATCAAAATGTGATAATCATGTGACTTCAATAAATAAAGTTTTTGCTCTTTCATATTCACACATTTTGATATATTTGAGGCATGACAATCCGAAACTTTGACATTTTTTAAAACCTTGTAAAACATATCTTTTTCAGCTTTAAAAATCTCAAAACAAACAGCAGACAATCGATATTTACCATTAGGAAGTAACATCGGATGAAGGTCTGGGTGAATCCCTATATTAACTAGGTCAAACCGACTCTTTAAGTCATCATTGGATTTTCTATTCACATTGAAAATTGTTCGGATAAAATTTTCACAAACATTCTTCTCTATGTGCATCAAATCAAGGTTATGGCGTAATAAATTATATTCTCAATAAAATAACTCAAAAAATATACTTTTTTTTCATAACTCATACTCATTGGGGTCATCTACTTCATCGTGCACTTCATCACTTTGAACATTAAGATCACCAACTTTTGTATGACTATCACTAACTTGCGTAATATGAGGCCAGATACCTTCAAAGATGTCTCTCACTTTTTTCCTTGATGGAGTCATTTTTTCATATGTGAAATTGATATCTTTTAACTTTGACAAGATATTAGACCCACTAATGGGTAAAGATAATCTCCTCAACTCTTCAGTTTCATCAAAGAGATATTTTTAGAATCTAAATCGATGATTATCAACTAACCATCGATGATATCCCATATAACAAAACTTTCTACCATTACGTAACCACGTAGAACATATTTACGCAACATAACATGGACAAGTATAATGACCTTTTGTACTCTAATCAGATAAATTTGCATAAGTAAGAAAATCGTTGATAGTCTATAATAAAATAGCACACATATTGAAGTTTTCTGCTTTTGATGCCTCATAGGTCTCAACTCCTTCCCATAATTACTTTAACTCTCTAATAAGAGGTTGTAAGTAGATGTTTATATCATTACCTGAACCTTTTTTCTCAAAAATTATCATAGATAATATAAATGATTATTACTTCATATCAATCCATGGTGGTAAATTTTAAGGAATCAACATAACTGACCAAGTACTATAAGAAGTACTCATCATTTGAAATGGTTTGAATCCATCAGATGCCAATCCAAGCATAATATTTTGAAGACCAGATGTAAAGTCTGAAAACCTAAAATGAAATGACTTTCATGCCAAAGAATCTACATAATGCCTCAATGATCCATCATCCGTCCGTTTCTCATTATGTCACCTTATTGAATTTGTAGTTTTGGAAGACATGTAGAGTCGTTGAAGTCTTGGTATTAATGAAAATTAGCACAAAACCTTAATAGGCTTTTTTTTTAATACATACCTCATCACCATCATCATTCAACCTTTCATCGAGGTTTTTATCGATCCAATGAGAAATACCACACAAATGACAATATTTTTTATTTTTTCTATCCCCCAATATAACATGCAATCATTGGGACAACTATGAATTTTCTCATATTTGAGACCTAATTTTTTGATCATCTTTTTTACTTCTTTACAAGATTCAGGAATTTTTACAAAAAAAAATATTTCTTTCATAATAATAAAGTTAGAGAGTTTCTCGTCCATCCACATAAGCATTTCAAGTGAAAAAGACGAACACAGAAAGATAACCTTGAATGCTTCTATCCCACAAAAAGTTTTTCATTCATCTCCTCAAGCAATTTATAAAACTTTGATGCTTTTCCTCTAGGTTGTTGGTCATGTACACATATCCCAAGTTCACCAAATTCATGCATTTCAATATTGGACTATTTAAATCATTCATTTTGGAGAGAAAGATTATGAAAATTTTGGTTATGAATGTCAAAAGATTATTTGTAGCTGGAGTTACATAAGGAGAAATAAGGTGAGTTTTGTAGAAAACTTTTTTCACTAAAAAGAAAATTACGAATTGCAAAAGCTGAATGAATAGTCGAATGAAGTAAAAGCTAAAGTCAAGAAGTTATGAATAGTCAAAATAAGGTTCTAAAAGACAATGCTCGAATACTAAAAGCGAAAGAAAAGGGAAAGTAAATTTACTTGGTCTGAAAAGAGAAATAGTATAATAATGAATATAAAGCTTAAAGTTGGTGATTGGATGCGCTAAGTTTGAGAAGATTTTTATTGGACAGGATTATGGAAGGCGTTTACTAAAAAAAAATATCAACAATAATTTCCTCCTAAATATTTTTTGAATATAATATAGGCACTTTGAACATATTGTCACACAAATTTTAACACGGTTATTGAAGGCATATATCTAAGAAAGACGCGTTTAATAATTCTTATCACAGCTTGTATATAATTAGTGAAGACGGTTGCAAAAAATAATGCCTTTAATAATGTTCCTAAAAAAATTTTCTCGGATTAGTAAAGGCATCTTTTATTATGACACACATTCGATATACCATGATGCTTATGAAATGTATTTATTTGAAAAGGTACCTTTAATATACCTTTAAACTTAGTAATCCATTACTAAAGGCGTTTGTTAATAACAAACGCTTTCAAAATTTTTTCACTAAAAATTTTGAAAATTATTAATGGCGTCTTCTATTGTAAAATGCCTTATATATACCGTCACAAAAATTTTAACATTGTTATTGAAGGCATATATCAAAGAAAAACCCTTTAATAATTTCTATCACAGTTTATAGATAATTACTGAAAGTTGTTGCAGAGAACAACGCCTTTAATAATTTTTTTTAAAAAAAATTTTGAATTATTAAAGACGTCTTTTATTATGACACTTCTTCAATATACCATGATGATAATGAAAGGCGTTTATTAAAAAAAGCACATTCAATATACCTTTAAACTTAGTAATCCATTATTGAAGGCATTTGTTAATAATAGACACCTTCAAAATTTTTTCACTAAATATTTTAAGAATTGTTAAAGGCATTTTCTACTGTAAAATGCCTTCTATATACCATCACACAAATTCTAACACTGTTATTGAAGGTGTATATCCAAGAAAGATGCCTTTAAAAATTCCTATCACAGTTTATTGATAATTACTGAAGGCGATTGCAGATAACAATGCCTTTAATAATTTTCTTTAAAAAAAATTTTTGAATTATTAATGACGTCTTTTATTATGACACGCCTTCAATATATCATGATAGTAATGGAAGGCATTTATTAAAAAAGGCATATTCGATATACCTTTAAACTTAGTAATCCGTTACTGAAGGTATTTATTAATAATAGACGCCTTCAAAATTTTTTCACTAAATATTTTAATAATTATTAAAAGCATCTTCTATTGTAAAATGCCTTTTATATACTGCTATAAAAATTCTAACACTGTTATTAAAGGCGTATATCCAAGAAAGATGCCTTTAATAATTCATATCACAGTTTGTAGATAATTACTGAAGGCAGTTGCAAATAACAACGCCTTCAATAATTTTTCTAAAAAAATTTTTCAGATTATTAAAAGCGTCTTTTATTATGACACGCCTTCAATATACCATGACGGTAATGGAAGGCATTTATTAAAAAAAGATACCTTCAATATACCTTTAAACTAAGTAATCCATTACTAAAGGCGTTTGTTAATAACAGACACCTTCAAAATTTTTTCACTAAATATTTTAGAAATTATTAAAAGTGTCTTCTACTATAAAATACCTTCTATATACCTCCACAAAAATTCTAACACTATTATTGAAGGCGTATATCCAAGAAAGACTTATTTAATAATTCCTATCATAGTTTGTAGATAATTACTGAAGATGATTGTAGATAACAACACCTTCAATAATTTCCTAAAAAAAATTTTCTCAAATTATTAAAGGTGTCTTTTATTATAAAATACCTTTAATAATTTGTTATAAACTTTGGAAATCCATAATTATTTAAGGTGATTTTTTACTAAAAATGCCTTTTATAAATTTTAAGAATTAGAAAATGCGTTTTTTTATAAAATATGCCTTTAATAAGTTGGTTGGACAATTTTAAAGGCTTATAATTAAAGGCATTTTTTTTGTAAAAAACGCCTTCAATAATCTCCAATAAAATTTTCAAGTGATTATTGAAGGCGTTGTTCCATGAAAATGCCTTTAATAATTAATTTTATATTCATTTCCCTACCTTGAACATAGGAATTTACAAAGGGCTAGTACGCAAAATGATTAAAAGCTGCGTTATTCAACCAAACTAACCAAACCCTTAAACACATTTCTAGCAAACCATTACTTTCTTTCTCTCATTTGTCATCACTGACCTTCAACAAATCACCACTACGAACCTCTGTTTTAACCGGTAAGTCTTTTTTTTTTTTAGTTTACTGTATTATTTACAATATTCAATAGAGAATTTTTGTTTTTTTTAGTTCCTTAATATTGACATATGCGTTTATATATTTTCATTAACATCACCGTTAGCATAGTCATCCAAGATTCTATTCATATTGCAAGTATGTTGTTTCTATATAGTACGCATTAAATATTATGGTTCGTTGAACCTTGTTGACTGATATTGTATTACCGAATGGTATTGTATGATATTAGGGATCTGAATAATATTTCATGTTGAATGGTTTGCTGAACCTTGTTGTCTGATATTATTTTGCTAAATGGGTTTGAATGAAATAAGGGGGCTGAATGGTATTTTTGAGTGATTTGCTGAAGGGTGTGTATGAGCACATTGCTGAATGGTGTACTAAATGCTATTTCTATACATAGTATGGTATTGGTTATATTAAATTAAGTACAATGATCAATTTAGAGGGTCATATTATGTAATTCGTATAATTATGATCAATATTATAGGTAATATGGACTCCAAATAACATCATTCTCCTTCTAATGAACATGCAAAAGAAAGAAGTGTAGGCCAAAAAAGAAAAAGAAGGGGTCCAAATAAACAAATCAAAGTGACTGACACAAAAATTCATGTTGACTTCAATTAAAGTGGGCAGCTTGTGTCGGAAGGAGCTGTTAAGATGACTACTCATATTGGAGCCATCATCCGTTAGAAGATTTCAATTACGTACACCAATTGACGATGAGTTCTTGATAATCTAAAGAATGAGATATGGTAATCTGTTGTGGTATGTTTATTCAACTATTTTGTAAAATTTGTTATATGATCTTTTAATTGAAATTCAATTTGTTGATACTATTTGTGTTAACTTATTTAGGAACGGTTCGACATCTCAATTGAATGTCAAAAGATGTGTTGCAATATGTTGGAAAAGCTGTTAGAGACTTTAAAAGTAAATTAACAACCTAATATATTTTACCGTTGGCTGGTGAAGGTGATGTTTTGGCGGTTTCACCTACGACATATGCAGATGTCATAAGTGTTGAAGATTGGATAAATTTTGTTTAATATCGACTTTTAAAAGATTTTTCGGTATGCAAACCCATTACCAAATTAGTCCAAGTTTATAAGTTTTTATGCAATATAGCCTTTCATCTTTATATGTGATTGACGTAATTTCTTGATTTTGTAAAAAATCAAAGAACAACAACGAGACATTCAGGCCAAACAATAATATCCCATCGGACAGCAAGAAAATGATATGCAAATGTGAAGTATGAGGTTGTATGTATTCACACACTTAATTTATACTCATTAATGAATATTTATGAACATTCATTTCATACATTCTGATTCTTTTATTATGGTAATTTAATAGGAATTAGTGAGCTCAAACACAGAAGTTTTCAGATGAGATGCCTGAAAATAAGGACATCTACGGAATGATGGATCTTTCACAGATGAAGTAACCAAAGAAATGGTAAAAAAGATTATATGTATAACTGCTTTTTTTGATATAATGTATGATTGGCATTGTGGTTGTATGCATGAGTGTATACTATCTTGTGTAGATTTATTCTAACAACCCAACTTATTATTGTCTTTCAGGATGATTATGCTATCAAAGTAAAATCTGGTGAACTAGCAACCCAATATGGTGAAGATCCTTTGTCTTTAGCATTAGGCGCTAAAGAAAAGCCCGATCGGGTTCAGGGGGTTGGTAAATTTGTCTTGCCATCAATGTATTTTGATAAACAACCAAAAATCCCACGATTAAGAAATGCACAATATGAAGCAATAATTGAGCAACAACAGTAACAAATTAATGACCAAGAGCAACGTCTCAATGACCAATAGCAAAAACTCATCACTTTGGAGTCCATGTTGGCAGTAATGCAACAGGTTATGCCAGTACCCTGGCCTGATAGCATCATCCCCATACGAGAAGCTTTCGTTGCAAGTAAGAAAGCCATCCCATCATATGCTACCACCCAAGAAGTATGATATTGTTTATAATTTGAATATTAATTTGTTTATTATATTGATTGGTTTGGTTTTAATACTTATATTTCATTAAATATTATAGGAGGATGTTCAGACTCAAAGTTTGACCCTTGCTCAGGCTTCTATGGATGAGTTAACAAAATATTCATCGAAGCATTGTACCGACAAAAACTTCATATCCATTGAGTCTAAAAAAGACTTATTTGATAAACAATCATTTTCTTTCATTAGTGTGGATGAGGTGAAAAAATTTTGTGAAATGGATGAATTATCAACTGCTGAAATCGTTGCTTATATGATGTTAGCTTATAAATACAAATATGCACATTCAATATGTAGTAAGTTAGTATTATGGTCTAATATTAACTAGCAGTATTGATTGTTATCGTGTAGCTTCCTATATAGAGAGCTAAAGGGGAGATAGTTGATGAACAGATTTAGATTCATTGACCCTAACTTCATTAGTGAGCAGAGTGACACAGTCGTGTATCGTGCTAATCATATGATCCTATGCATGAAAAGATCGATTGATTATTATTTGCTCTCGTATAATGTATAGTAAGCTATATTCCAACCTTAATTACTCCAACCTGCTCCATTCTATGATCTGATGTGTATTTTGAGTATATCATTGTTATTATTTTGTAGTCATCATTGGGTGCTTATTGTGATTGACACCAAATCCTTAACGCCATACTTTCTTAATTCAGTTAATCCAACGGCGATGCCTAACCCCAATATTCAAACTTTTATAAAGAGGTATTACAATACTTTATTATATTATATATGTTATGTTTCTTCATAAGAAATTTTATTTATGTTCCCACTAATTTTTTTTTTCAAGTTAGGGTAATATCTGCATTTAATAAGAAGATAAAAAAATCGAAATGGGTATCATTACCGATAAATGTCAAATTTATTCTTTTAATGCTAAGTTTGTTTAGATAAATATTTTCTAAATCGACTCAATTTAATTTTCAGGTACCTTGTCAACCCGGTAATACTGAATGTGGATATTATGTCCTTCGTTTTATACGGGAGATAATGTTACATGATTTTATGACCACACTATTCAAAGTTAGTTAAATTTCATAAACTCATTATATATTCAAAAAAATAAAATGGTACATTATGTTCTCATTTCTTAACATTTACTTCCGATATTTTTTTTTAATGGGAGGGTAAAGAAAGCTTCACGGAAGAGAAGCTGGATCAAGTCTATAAAGAATGGTGTGATTATGTATTATCACTTATCAATGTTGATAAAACCTTCAGGTTAGACATTATTGGTTGAATGTAAATATATATGGAACAAATTGTTATAATGTTTTTAACATGCCATGTTGAATGAAAACTTTAAGTTTGTACATTAGGGGTATTGGTTTAATATTATTGTTATACTTAATATGAATACACTATGTGTGCTTAATAAATTACTAAGTACAATTATTTCAGAAAAGTATATTAATATGGCAACATTATCAGTTTTAATTTCGGATGTGTGGTCTATTTTTTGAAATACAACAATGTTCATTATGCAAATTCCAAAATATAATTCATAGTATAAGATATATAAACCAAATGTTTTCTGGTCATAAATATACAACTGATAGCAAACGTTTTTCTGGGCATAAACCTACAACTGACTTCACATATAAAGTATCAATTATGTTTTTTTGATGCAATTAATGAAGGCATTTTTAGCAAGAAAACGCCTTCAATAATCCCCTTAGGAAATTATTTTCTAAAATATTAAAGGCATTTTGGGCAAAAAATGCCTTCAATAATACCAGCTAAAAATTAATCGAATGGATTATGAAGGGCGTTTTCCTATAGGTAATGCCTTCAATAATCCGTAACAAAATGTTTATGAAGGCATTTTTTGATATAACTGCCTTCAATAATCCGACCATTAAAATTTATCGTTGGGAATATTAAAGGCGTTTTGAGCGAAAAACGCCTTCAACCATCCCATCCAAGTTTTGTCTATGAAATATTGAAGGCGTTTCTTACAAAGTCACCTTTAAAAATAAAAATAAAAAATTTACTGATTGGATTATAGAATGTGAGTTCGGCCAAAAATATCTTCAAGAATCGACTCCATATTTTTCATGGCTTATAATACTAAAGTCAATAGTATAGGATTTCAATGCACTAACTATGCAATTCTTGCATAATTCTAGACAGTAACTATTATAAGGGTTACAACCTAATTCAATTCAAATCATAGATGAAAAATATATCTCTAAGATATTGCCTTATCTGATGGTTGCAAAGGGACATCATCTTCGTGCTTATTTGTTGACAAGCAGTTTACAAACTTAGTTGTCCACCTCATTGTTTGAGGATGATGACAATTCTTCTTTCATGTTGTCATTAGACAAACTACTATAGGAATATCAGGTGTTGTTTGAATTACCAAAGGGCTTACCTCCTAGTAGGCTATAAGACCATCGGATTCCCTTGAAGAATGAATCACAATATGTTAAGGTAAAACCTTATAGATACCCTGCTATACAAAAGAATGAAATTGAATGAATAGTGAAAGAAATGTTGGATAATGGATAATTAGAAGCACTAACAGCTCATTTGCATCCCCTATTGTAATGGTAAAAAATGGGATGGGTTTTAGCAACTGTGTGGATTATAAATAGTTAAAAGCAGTTGACTATCAAGGACAGATTTCCCACTACTCTGATAGATAAATTGTTGGACGAATTGGTGCATGCAACATGTTTGTTTAAGCTGAACTTGAGATCTGGATATCACCAGATCAAGATGTATGAAAGAGATGTTCACAAAACAACTTTTCATATACATGAAGGGCATTATTAATTTTTAGTGATGCCCTTTGGACTCACTAATACTCCTTTCATTTTTCAAGGTTTAATGAATTTTCCTTTTAAAGCTTACTTGAGGAAATTCGTATTTGTGTTTGATGATATTTTAGTGTATTTCCTTTATTGGGACATTCATTTAACTCACTTTAGGCAAGTTTTTAAGGTATTCAAGGAAAATCAGCTCTTTATTAAAAATAGCAAATGTCGGTTAGGAGTTAAAGAGCTAGACTACTTGGGACATGTAATTAATGGAGAAGGCATTACTATGGATAAAAGTAAGGTTCAGTGTATTCTTAACTGGCCTTTACTGAAATCAATAAAAAAGCTCAGAGGATTTTTGGGGCTTGCTGAGTTTTACCAACGGTTCATCAAAGGATATAGAATCATTACGAAGCCTTTGACTGAATTGCTCGGAAAGGATGCTTGCAAGTGGACAGAAGCTACTACTTATGCACGGAAACAGTTAAAGTACGCAATAAAAACCGCACTAGTCTTAGCCTTACCTAATTTCTCAACAGAGTTTGTGGTGAAGACTAATGTTTTTGGCTTTGGAACAGGGGCTATGTTAATTCAAAATGGAAGACCATTGGCTTATTTTAGTAAGGCTTTGGCATCTAAACATCAAAGACTATCAGTCTGACAAAGAGATCATGGTTGTACTCATAGCAGTCAAGAAATGGAATGCTTATTTGGTTGGCAAACATTTTAAGATCAAGACAAACCATCAAAGCTTAAAGTTTCTTTTAGACTAGCAAACTACTACACCTGCTTAGCAAATGTGCATAACAAAGATGATGGGGTACAATTATGAAGTTACTTACAAGAAGGATCTTCAAACACAGTAACTGATGCCTTGTCTAGAAACTCAGCATTACAGAATGCTCAATTGATGACCATTTCAATGATAAACGCAAGCTTACTGCAAAGGATCTCAGATTCTTAGAAGATGGATGACAGATTACAAAGGCTCATCACTGATTTGTAAAACACTTCCATACATGATTCTAAATATACCTGGTATAGCCAATTAAGGAGGAAGGAAAAACTGGTGGTTGGTTATTGGCCTGAATTAAAACTGGGATTGATGGCATACTTTCACAATAGTTCATCTGGAGGTCACTCTGGAACTCAAGCCACAATTAACAGGCTCTCAAGTGTGTTGTATTGAAGGGAATAAGAAAAGAAGTCAGGAAAAGGGTGAGAGAATGCATGGTGTGTTAGCAAAACAAGTGTTCTAATAGTGCAAGCCCTAGATTGTTACAACCCTTGCCCATTCCTGATAGAACCTAGACTGATACCAATTAGATTTTATAGAACGGCTTCTCAAGTTTGAAGGAAAGGATGTTATCCTTGTAGTGGTGAATAGAACCAGTAAATACGCCCATTTCCTTGCCTTGGCTCATCCCTATACAACATTGACAGTCGCTCAAATCTTTATGGATAATGTTTTCAAGCTACATGGAATACTTAATAGCATAGTCTCTGATAGAGACAAGATTTTTATGAGCTCTTTTTGGCAGGAGTTTTTTAAGAAATTTGGAACTACTTTGAAGTTTTCAACAGCATACCATCCACAGGTTGATGGGCAAACTGAGGTGGTGAACAGATGTCTGGAAACCTACCCTAAATGCGTGACAGGTGAAAAACCTAAAACATGGAGTCAATGACTAACCTTAGTTGAATGGTGGTACAATACTACGTACCATTCAGCCATTCATACTTCTCCTTATGAAACAGTCTATGGACAACCCCTTTTGTCCATCTTCTTTATTTGGCAGGTGAATCTTTGGTAGCTACAATTGACAAGAGCTTACGCGCTAGGGAATCGGCTATGAAAATGCTTAAGCTTTATTTACAGAGATTTCAAGACAAAATAAAGGCAATGGCTGAAAAATGAAGGTCTGAAAGAGAATTCGAGATTGGTGATTAGGTTTATCTTAAGTTCCAGCCTTATGGATAACAATCTGTAAGTAACATGAGTTGTCTCAAACTAGCTACAAAATATCGTGGACCTTTCTTTGTGTTAGAAAAGATTGGTAAAGCGGTATACATGCTGAAACTGCCCCTTAAGATCCAAAGTTCATTTTTTCATGTGTCCCACCTCAAGCAAAATATTAGCACTCATCCAGTCCAATCTTAACTTCCTGTCATAGGAGTAGATGGCACCATTGCTAAAGAACCAATTCAGATACTTGCTAAAAGAATGGTAAAAAGAAAACAGAGAGAGAATCAAGCTATAACCGAAGTATTAGTGAATTGGACTGATGCATTTCCTGGAGATGCTACACGGGAGATACTTTATAATCTACAACAAAGGTATCTTGGCTTTAATCCTTGAGGCCAAAAATTACTTTCAATGGGAAAATGATTCATGGAGGCTAAAGTTATGACCCAAAGAAAATTAAATAAATTGGGCCATAGGCATTGGAGTCCAGTAAATTTGTAAGTCTAGTCCAATACTGTTGTTCTAGTAGCATCTATTTTTTGTTACTTTTGTCTGCTAAAAGCCTGTTCTAGAATTTGGTGCAAACTACCTAGATTCTTACTTAGAAAGTAGCTATATAAGGAAGATTACTTATTGTAACTAGATGTTTAATCGAGTCGAGTCGAATAATAAAAAATTCGAGTTCGACTTATAATTCAAAATTTGATACTTGGTTCGAGTTCGATTGAGTTTTATTTTTTAAGCTCGAGCTCGATTCGTAATCGAATTCGAATTATTCGAGCTCGTTCGATTAAGTTCGATTAATATGTAAAAATAAGCTCGATTTGTATACTCGATAAAAGTTCGATTATTCATGCTCGAACTCGAACTCGAAATATTTTATTAATTAAAATAATAAAAATATATTTAAATATAAAAATTCAATTAAGCTCACGAGCTACTCGAGTCAGATATAAGAATATTCAAATTCGATTCTATCGATAAGTCGAGCTATTTGAACTCGTACTTGACTCGATAATAATCAAATCGAATTTAAATTTTTTTTGAATCAAATTTGAATAATTTATGAGTATTAATGTATTATTTATATCTCTAATTATAACGATTATGGAATGAGAATTTGGTGAAAACATTTTCTCTCTCTTCTCTGTGACTCCTTTACTTTTTTCTCTCTATTCCACTGTTGACAATCTAAGCTTTATCAGGAACAGAGAAAAGCCTTAGAGATTGCCTTTTAACGGGCAGGTTTGGATAAGTTCGGATCGGGCTATCTTCGTATTTGATTCATTCGAATTACGGTTTGTTTTGGATTTAGATCATACGAAGTTTAAATATTTTCAGAATCGGATGATGTTGGATTATGACTTTTTCAGGTTTGAATAATCTCATATACAAATTATTTTAAATTCGTTTCAATTCAAATTGGTCCGACCTAGACAAAGTGAATTATTTTAAAAATTTATAAGTTATAAATTTTTTTATAATTTCAAATATTATAATTAATTTTACTTTTTGTATAATTAAATAAAAATAGAATAGACATACTAAAGTTAAAAATTAATAAATATTTATATAAATATTTATTATAGAATAATTTTTTATTTTAATAATATCCATTATTTTTTTAGTAAATTTTATAAATTCAAATAGCTAAATAAATATATAAATTTAAAATATAAAAAGTAAAGGTCCAAAATCAGTGAGCTACATAAAAAAATCATATTAAGAATTCAACAAATTATAAATAAACCCATTAAATATTTATATAAATTATTTTTCACCTTTAAGTCTTACCTTAATAACCCATTGGATCATTGGGCACTTAGCCTTAGCCACTTAGTCTAACATTACTACAATAAATATAATCATATATACTAATTTATCAAATGTTTTATTAGAATGTTGAATTAGAAAATGTCATATACACCAATTGACATTAACATGATAACATCGGGAATAATCATTACATCCATTGACCAAAATTTCATAAAGTTGAGAAGTAACATTATTAAAAAAGTACTAATTTGATCATTTTGACATTAACATAAATATAATAACATTGGATATGCACCAATTGATCAAATATTCAATTAGAGTGTTGAATAGTAGACATTATTAAATTAATTAATATAATGCTTATAACTTTAAACTCAACAAATGTGGTTACTTAATTGCATTAAAATTATTATTAGTATAGTATTTCTAAATTATACTTTAATTTACTATTAGTAATTATTAGTTTCATTATCCCAAACTTAATTTTATTTTTAATATATATTAATAAATCAATTAAACATAAAATTTTTTATCTAATATTAAAATGAATTCATAATATATTGTAAATGATTATTTTTATACTGAAATCAAAAATTAAATTAATGATATTGTTTTTGTTTTTTTATTGATAATTGCTGTAAATATAATAAGGATAGTATTAAAAATCATTTGATATTTCATATTTAGTGTGTTTCAAAATTAATTTTTTTAATAATTGAATTTAAAGATTCAATATTATTTTTTTATAATAAATTATTAACATAATTATTTAATAATTATAAATATAATATTTTTAAATTTTTTATTTAAGAAAAATGTTTATCATTTATTTATTTTTATTTTTTAAAATATAAAATCATATAATTGTAGTTCAGATTTTTTGAGTTATAATTTAATTTTTTTTTAGTTTCAGATCAGATCAATCTCATATTCAGATCATTATAGATTTGGATTATGACAGGTTCAGGTTGTATTGGTTTTGGGTTTTTCTTGATTTAGTTTTTTCGGGATTCAATTTTTGAGTTTCTTGAATCTTGATCAATTTGAATCGATCCAGATTTGATCACGGATAGGTTCGGTCAAATTTTTTTAGTTTGGGCCAGCTTTGCTAGCTCTAAACTTTTGTGGCAAAGAAAGGAAAAATCAATTAAGGAAAAATCAATATTTTTTAATTTTTATCAAAAGAGACGGAAGAAACTAAACTTTCTTTTTCTCTTTTGGTATCAACTTTCCATAAAAATATGATCACAATAAAAAAAAAAAAATGAAAAAGACAAAAGAAGCTACACCTTTGGTTTGCTGATTATTCGATTAGGTTTTTTGTTTTTGTTTTTATATTCATTTAGTTTTATTTTCCTTGTCTTGTTTGATTTTTTTACGGTTCTTAAAAATTTTTTAATTTTATATATTTAATATTACAAATTCAAATTTTAATTTTAATTTTAATGTATCATTTTTATTATTAAAAAAATAAAAAATTTAAATATAAAGTGTTTAAAAATTAAAAATTTTTGAAAATGAATAAAAACGAGACAACCAGATTATTTTTTATTTAGGATATTTTGTTCAAAAATCAAAGTGCAAATAAATAGAACATGAGCAAATTTTATTATATTCATAACCTATTCATTTAATTAATAAATTTTAAAATATTATTTATGATCGTTTGATAAGTTTAATAAGTAAATATAAACGAACAAAAATCGACATTCTTTACAAATTTTTTGTTAAGTATTCTTTTTGTTTACACTTCCACATTACAAATAAACTGAATAAGAATAAATTTTATTATATTTGTAAATTATTTATTTAGTTAACGAATTTCAAAATATTATTTTTGATTTTTTGTTAAAATTAATAAATAAATATAAACAAATTAACATTACAAATTCAAATTTTTATTTTAATTTTAATGTATCATTTTTATTATTAAAAAATATAAAAATTAAAATATAAAGTGTTCAAAAATTAAAAATTTTGAAAATTAATAAAAATGAGACAATCAGATTATTTTTTACTTAGGATATTTTGTTTAAAAATCAGAAGTATGAGATGCAAATAAATTGAATATAAGCAAAATTTATTATATTGATAACCTATTCATTTAATTAACAAATTTCAAAATATTATTAGTGATCGTTTGATAAGTTTAATAAATGAATATAAATGAATAAAAATCAACTTCACAAACTATTTGTTAAGTATTCTCTTTATTTACACTTTCATAGTATAAACAAATCGAATAAAAATGAATTTTATTATATTTGTGATCTGTTTGTTTAATTAATAAATTTTAAAATATTATTTTTGATTGTTTGTTAAAATTAATAAATAAACATAAACAAATAAAAATCGAATATATTTACATATTGTTTGTCAAACATTATGTTCTTTGATACTTTTAGATAGTGTTTAGTAAGGGTTGATCACTCCAAAAATCAAGATGATCTACACATAGTGATTCGATCATTATGTTTGATAAGTACTAGGTAATCTAGCATGATAGTGCTTAAGTCACCAAGAGTAATCAGATTATTATCTTGAAAAATAATTAATTCCCAACTAAAAAAATTTATGATTAATGTAAAGTAATATGTAAAACTAACAATAATCAATATGACCAATTTAATATATGAATTAAAAGTTTTTTTCTCTTAAAATTATAATTATTTTATATGAAAATTTTATATTTTAAAATTATAATAAATTTAATAGATTAGTTTTATTTTTTAATTCAAATATTGTTACATAATTTACATTATAAAAATAAATTTACTTATCAATAAATATATTTATTAGTTTAATAATTTAATTATATTTTATTATAAAATAAGTAAAATATTATTAATATTTCAAAAATTATTATTATTAAATAATATTAAATCATTAACTTATATAATTATTGTAATATATATAATTATTTTCATATTGTTAATCAAATAAAATAATTTTAAACCACAAATGATAAAATTATGTTAATAATAAAATCAATTTGATAATTAAATTATTATGATGATGTTATTAAATATATCAAATACTATCTTAATCAAAAGAATTTAAAAAATAATAATAATAAAGAGAGAGGGAGGATGACAGTGTCAGTGATGAAAAGTGAAAAGCACGTGCTTAAAAAAGGCAAGTATGGGACCTTTAAGCAAAATCTTCGGTGGATGAGCCTTGAATTTTCGGTTGTAAGATTACGAATGTCGCTTTTACTTTAACTTTGAATGGCTGCTGTGAGCTGGGCTGGGTCAAGCCAGTTCAGAGAATGTGCCTAGCTCTACCTGCCGCAAATTGTGCTTAACATCAATGTTTTAGAAAAACCTACTAAATGATTAAAGGGCAATCTCCAACCAGATTCCACGTGGCTTCAACTTTTCAGCCAGCCTTCCAGGCAAAGCATTTTGTGTGTGTGTGTGTGTGTTTTTATTTTATTTTTTTATTTTTTTCTCAATTAGCATCGTATGAATAAGTTTCGTTTTCGTAGAGATTATATTGTTAGTTTTTTGTTATAATATTAGATTTAATAATTTTTATATTTGTGTTATGTAAAATATTTATAATGTATGTTATATTATATTTTATATAAAATTTATATATTATATTTTATATTGATTGAAAATTTTAAATTATATTTCTTAAATTTTATCAAATTCACATATAAATTTATTAAAATTTTAAATCGTATTAATTTTATATTTTTTTCATATTACTTTTTTTATTATATCATTTTTTATATTTTAAATTATCAAATATATGTAATATTATAAAAACATTTCTAAATGTGAATAATTAAAATAATTTTTGAATTAAGGTTATTTTTAATAAACTTACTGGGTAAACTTAATGGTATAACGACCTCCAAGAATAAAACATAATCAGAAATTACTAATGGAAAAAAAATTAAATCTTATGTGCAAAAAAATTGAAACTACATGGTGTAGATGGTGTTTACCATAATTAAATATAGTAAAAATTTTAATATAATTTTTTATTTTATAAAATAAATTATAATTTTAAAATTAAATTAAATATTAATAATATTTTAAATAATTTTTAAAATATTAATAATATTTTGTTTATTTAAAATAATTTTTAAATATTAATATTTAAAATTATATTAAATTTTAAATATTAATAATATTAATATTATTAATTTTTAAAATAATTTTTAAATATTAATATTTAACATTATTCAATATAAAATTATTAATAATTTTATAATGAATATTTTATATTTATATTTAAAATTTTGAATTATAATTTATTAATATTTAAATAAATTTAAATTATATTATGAAATATAAAATTTATATTTAAAAGTATAATATAATTTATTTTATGATATAAAATATAATTTTAAATTTTAAATTTAAATTAATAAATACCATCTAAATACTTGTTTATGAATATGAATGTCGGAATATCTCATATTTCCATGCGTAAGCTACCACCAAGAGAAGGAACAATATAATCAGAGGTTTGGAAAATGAGCACAGGATATGGGTTGAAGAAGAGTAAGGAATAAGGGAAATAGCTACGAACTATTTTCAAAAACTGTTTGAGTCCAAAACCCTAGTCATTTTAAGGATATATTGGGGGTTGTGGATGTCAAAGTGTAACCAGCGATGAATGAGGAACTTGTGGCAGAGTTCAAGGCAGAGGAAGTTCATGAAGCAATCAAGCAGATGCATCCAACAAAAGCACCAGGGCCTGACAGTATGCCTACGATTTTCTTTCAAAAGTATTGGAATATTATATGCAGTGATGAAACTAAGTAATGCTTGTCGGTTTTGAATGGGGCGTGTTCATTAGACGAGGTGAACTGTACCAATATAGTGCTTATTCCAACCTTTGGAAAATCACCAACTTCAGACCCATCAGCCCTTGCAATGTACTCTACAAGATCATTGCAGAAGTCCTTTTGAACAGGTTCAAAAGAGTTCTACCACATTGTATCAGTGAAAATCAGAGTGCGTTCGTGCCCGGAAGGTTAATCACTGACAATGTGATAGTTGCATATGAGATAATTCACACCCTCAGAATAAGATGCAAGGGTAGGGACGGATTTGTGGCTCTAAAGCTTGACATGAGTAAGGCTTACGATAGAGTCAAATGGCTTTTTCTGGAAGCAATGATGTACAGACTTAGATCAGTGGGTGAAGCTTGTAATGAGATGTATCACATCAATGTCTTAATCCCTCATTTTAAATGAGAATATTACAAGCTGATTCTTTCCCAGAAGAAGGTTGCGACAAGGAGACCCTCTATCGCCATATTTATTTCTATTATGCACTGAAGGTTTCTTAGCTTTACTTGCGAAGTACCAACGAGAAACTCTGATTATCGAAGTCAGAGCTAGTAGGAATGGACCTAGAATCACTCATCTATAAACAAATAAGGCTTTATTGTATCTTGGAGGAGTTTTGGTTCACCCTTTTGTATACTAAAACTAGTTGGGACAAAATGATCCTTGAGAAAAGTGTCATTTGCAGTACACCTTAAAGGATTTCATTCATGATTGAAGGTCCATAATTGCGCAGCTCCAACTATTCAACAAAAAGGCTATAAGAAGTTCACAAAACAATCAAGCATCAAGTTGTATCTTACAGCCTTGTAATCCATATTACTTTTCTAACAATCTTATGGGTTACTTAAAGCAAAATGGAGAAGTTCAATTCCATCAAGGAAATGACAACCAACTTGCAAATTTTGGAACGGTTTGATGAAGGCAACTTCCTAAGTTGGCAACAAAAAATGCATATCCTCCTCACCACATTGAAGATTGCATATGTTCTCACCACTCCAAAGTCAGAAAGAGAAAAAAATACAAGTGGAAGGATTTTCATGATTGGTAGGGGTGCAGCTTTCTTGGGGTTCTAATAAACAAATTTGTATAATTGATTCTACTATAGCCTCTGAATTTATGGCATTAGGTTCATCTTGCAAAAAAGAGGAATGGTTAAGTAATTTCTATTAGAAATTCCTTTATAGCCTAAACTAATGTTGCCAATACCTATCCATTATGATAGTCAAGTTATGCTTGCAAAAGTTTATAGTCATGTGTATATTAAGACATATAGGTCTAAGATATAGCTATATTAGACAATTTATAAAAGATGGGATGATCATCATTGATTTTGTAATGTGAAAATTTGGCTCATGATTTGACAAGAGGTCTCACAAGAGATTCAGTGTCTAAAACTTTCATGAGGATGGGACTCAAATTCATAAATTAGGTCACATATGATAGAACCTTAACTTAACACTTAATTGCACATTAAGTCTTAGGCAAGGCAACAAAACAAGATGAAAAATACATAATCAAATTTATGAATAATGGTGAAAAATTATAAGACACCGTACTAGATATTTTGAACATTTCAACTCCTAATTTATTATAGGTCTTGCAAGAAAAAGCATCTAATTCATGAACCATGTGATTCCTACAAATATTGTTCTAATTTATCCCCATGTCACACATCACACACGTAAGGAAGAAATCTAACACATGACCAAATATTTTGAACACTAAAACCCCAAATACAGGAAAGAAATCCAGCATATGACCACAATTTTCAGTCATATCATATTTCATATATAATCATAAAAGTCCTAGCCTCTTAGACCAAAACAATTAAATTGCGAATTCTACATATTAAGTTAAAAGAAACAATTTAACGTTCACATATCCAAACTGATTCAACCCTCAATATTAGAATATTCTTATGATGTCATCGATTATTGGAAATTTAAAATTAGAAAATATTAAGAAATACAGCAATTATATAACTTAAATCGAAATTGCTGCTAAATGTTTGAAGTGATACATGAGAAATATATGAAAGCATTGCTTGTAGTGAGCTAGATAATGTCTATATATTGCTCTACCTATATAATATACGTGCTTTAAATGCAATTGCTTAGCTACATTTGAAAGCATGGTGGCAGCATTCTCATTGTACATAAAATTATATCTTATGACTGGACTCTAATGGTTCCTTTGGATTTCACTGCACCCAAGTGAAGATGCGATTGTAATGGGGAATTGCGCAATTGGCACTGCACATTGGTTTTGTTCCCTTTGGATTTAATTATGCCATGCAAAAGATGTCAGTCGGCCACTGGCCATTTTTGGTCTAGTGGACCACCAACCATTCAATTATTTTTTTATCCTTTAATTTTATTATAAATACAAAAATACTCCTATAATTTAATTTTTTATTTAAAAATTTGAAAAAATTTTAATTTAATAAAATAAAAATATTATATAATATATTAATTTTTATTAATTTTTAATTATTTATTAACAAAATTATAAAAATAGTTTCATAATTTTAATCACTTATCAATTTTATAAGCGTTAAATAATTAAAATTTTCTATTATATATAATATTTAATTTAATGCCCTTAATAATCATTTTTTTTTATTATAATTTACTTCACTACCACTACTAATATTATATCCAAACACATATCCTACCATTAATTTTACCATTATAATAATTCACATAACTTCCACTATTGTTTTTAATCTAACCAGAATCAATCTTATTGCCCATCCAAATGAATCTTAACACCAATGGAGCATTTGATTTGTAGAATCTTGAATTTCGAGAGAAAATGTAATATCCTAGAAAGTACCATATCAAGGATTTTTTTTTTTTTCAAGATATCCCGTATTCAGATTCACTTGTTTGGTTAGGAGAATCCATGTATATTAATTCTTGTAAATTTATCATAATGTCCTTGACAAGCTTATGAAAACATTTCCTTTTGTTTTATTAATAATAAATATTCAAACGATAAATGATATCACAAAAGAAAATAAATATTTAATTGACTGTTATTTTAATTTATAAAACATCATCAATTAAGGTGTTTGTAAATATGAATGCCTTAATTGATAGGGTAAATATTATTTAACAAAAAGATCAATTAAGACACTTGGTACTTTGAACACATTAATTGATCTGTTTTAAAAATTATAAAATAGATCAATTAAAGCACTTATGTTGAAAAATGCCTGATTGATCTATTTTATAATCAATCAAGGTGTTTTTATCCACAAATGTCTTAATTGATCTATTTTATAAATTTTAAAATAGATCAATTAAGGCGTTTCTCAACACAAATGCCTTAATTGATCTGTTTTATAATTTATAATTTAGATCAATTAAGGTGTTTCTATACACAAACACCTTAATACAAATACCTTAATTGATTTATTTAAAATTATAAAATAAATCAATTAAGGCATTTATGTTTACAAACACCTTAATTTATCATTTTAAAAGATTCATTCTCATTCTTAAACTTTAGAAAACCAAACAGCTAATACAGTTAAACAATAAAGACTAAAATACATGTATTTTCCTAATCCCATCAACCTATTCACTTAGTATTTTGGTTTCTTCATCTCCTTCATCGCCGTCAATCGAAAACCACTCAACGCCATCACATATAGTTTTTACTTGGTATGTGCAAATTTAATCCTTTTTGTACAATGTTTATTTGTCTATCTAAGTCATTTTTTCCTTACTATATATATTTATATAAACATTTACCATCATCACCAACATCACATACTCTATTTGCATTGCATGTATGGTATTATCTTTATTGTTTGGTTGGAGTATTATGGTTTACCAAATGATTTTATGGAAAATAGTTATATTTTTTTCTCATTTGCTTTACATGGAACTCTTATGATATGGTGAAACATAGTATAGCTTGTACCCTTTATAATATTAATGGTTTTCTTCTATTATATGTATATTGGTGTATTTATTGTATTGGATATTGGTTGTTTTTATTATGTGGGATATATAGATAGACAATTTAATGTATTTCATATAATTTTGATTAAAATCATAGGTATTATGACATCTGAAGAATATATATCTCCTTCTACTAAACATGAAGAAGATACACATTTCATGAAAAAAAAATTAAGGGGATGTGGTAAACAAATTAAAGTGAGTGAACTAAAATTCACATAGAATTTAATCAAGATGGGTAGCTTATATTAAGTGGAGATGCAAGGTTGGCTAGCCACATTAGAGTTATCATCCGGCATAGTATATTTATTACCTACTCTAATTGGTGAATGGTCTCTAATGATAAAATGATAGTATATGTGATTTGGTTATGGTATGTTTATTTAACAATATCTAAATTTTTGTTAATTGTTAATTAAATTGAATTAATGTGTTGATTTTATATAATTTATTCAATTTTTTAGGAATTGTTTGATGTCCCAACTAAGTATAAAAAGCTTGTGTTACAATCGACTAGAAAGCATTCAGAAACTTTAAGAGCAGATTAACAACCTAATATATTTTACCATTCGCTAATAATTATGAATTGTTGGCTGATCCTCCAACAACATATGCAAATGTTATCAGTTATGAAAAGTGATCATAATTTGTTCAAGATCGTCTATCAGATAAATTCTCGGTATGCATACTCAGTTTGTTAATTGTTTGTAATATTTTGTTTAATATATTTTACATCTTAATATGTGATTTATCTTTTTTTTTTTCAAAAAATCAAAAAATAACAAAAAAACATTAGAGCCCAACAATTATATCACCATTGGACATAAAAAAAAGGTTATGCAAGTGTTAAGCATAATCTAATAAATATTCAAACGCTTATTTTATACTTATATATGAATATTTATGAACATGTAAACATATATTGTGAAACTTATAATGATTCCTTTTTTAGGAATCATCTAACTCTGGAATCAAAGTTTCTAGATAAGATGTTTGAAAAAAAAAGACATATACATAAAGATAGATCATTTGTAGATGAAGATACTAAAAAAATGGCTAAAAAGATTGTAAGTTTATTTCATTTTTTATCACGAATGATGAATGTACTTTTATGCATGATTATATATTGTATTTGGTTATTTACTCACCATCATTTGGTGTTTCAAAATGAATTTGTTACGAGATATGAATTTGGTGAGTTACAAACTGATTATGGTGAAGATCTATTATCCTTAGTTTTAGGATCCAAAGACAAGCATGTTCAAGTTTGGGGGGTTGGCAGATTTGTGTCGCCATCACAGTTCTTCAAGAATCAACCCAAACCCCCCAATGAAAAATGTAGAATATAAAGCAATCATTCTGTAGCAACAACAAAAACTTAATGAGTAAGAGCAACACCTAAATGATCAATAGCAATAACTCACAGCTTTGGAGATAATGTTGGTAGTAATGTAACCTAACATGCCTCGAGAGCAATCTATTACTAATATCCAATAGGAAAATGAATTCATGAATCAAGTCTTACAACAAACCCAATCTCCGATAATCATCATTATTTTAATTTTGTTTATTGATTGAATATTTATTTGTATTTTTTATTTTTTGAATTGGTTTTAGGATTTATATTTCATACTATTTTGCAACAAGATATTCAGACTCAGATAATGACACCCGCAGAGTCTGCCATAAATGCATTATTTACTTATGTGCTTAATCATTTATCAGAAGGAAATATCATTGTCATTGAGGGAGTATATGGATTATTTGATTTTCCATCAATGTCTTCCATTAGGCAGGCAGAGATTGAGACATTTTGTACCATGGATGAGATATCAGCTTTTGATGTTGTTGCATATATGAGATTAGCTTATCAATTAATTTAAATATATTCTGTCAATATCAATTATCTTATATTATGTAGTATTATTAAATGATACTGTTGATTGTCATCATGTAGCCTCCTATACAAAGAGATAAATGAGAGACAATTGACTCATAGATTTAAATTTGTTGACTCAAATTTGATTAGTCTTGTTAGTGGCACTATTGCCAATTGTTCTCGTCATGTAGGTCAATGCATGCAAAAACCATCCAATTATTTTTTTGTGCCTTATAACACCTTATAAGTTCTATTCATAGTAATAATTGTATCATTTATGACATCTAATATCATGCCTATTATTTTGATATCATGCCTATTATTTTACAAGGGTCATTAGTAGATTAGTGTAATTGATATTAATATGTGGACTCCTTACTTATTTAATTTCGCACAACCAATAGCGATGCCTATAATCGATATTGTCAAGTTAATAAAGATGTATTACATTTTATGAATAAGTGATAATTAGATTAAATTATGTTTTTGTGTAATTATTATTATTATTTGTTTACCATGGTTTTTGTGTTTAATTTAGGCAACTGGTTATAGTTCATAAGAATAGAAAGTTCAATTGAGTGTCATTACTGGTAAGTGTAAAATATATTTTTTATGTTAAATTTGTTTAGATAAATGTCTATCAACCTACTCAATTTTATTTTTAAGTTCCTTGTCAACTAGGAGTTATCGAATGTGGATATTATGTCTTTCATTTTTTTAAGGAGATTGTTTTGTATGATCTTATAGGCACACCATTCAAGATTAGTATTAATATCATATAATAGTAATATCTTTCAATTAAACTTATATAATATTTGCAAGTTGATTAATATTAACTTTTTATTTTTTGTTTAAAATTGACGAACAAGGGAAGCTTCACGCAAGAAGAAATTGATAAAGTACACAAAAAATAGTGTGATTACGTATCGACATTCGCTAAACCTTAATGTTGGACAACCAAATTGGCTATAAATATATACAAACATTCCAAAATTATTGGTATAGGTACTATGATTTAAGAATTTGTTAATTTTTATTGGTTTATTGGTAAACTTTTATTTGTTTATATTTGTCTTATATCATTCGCATTATACAAGTGGAATGTGATCACTTTGAGCCAAATTGTTCATCCTAATGTTAAATTTAAATTCAAATCATTTTATGACATATACACTCCACCAAACATTCTTTTAGCAATACGAATATGAAAGTTATAAATTCAAATTATGTTGTCATTCACACAATTATGAATTTTGTTCTTTAAATACAAATATGAAATTAGTCAATACAAATATTGATTTCATTCACACAAATACATATCCTATCTAAATAAGCGAATGTATAATATGCCACATAACTTGCATACTTACAACCTTTTTTTTCCTGACTTAATTAAATAAATATATTAAAATTAACTTGAAATTTGAAAATTGGGGCAGAATTTTGAAGGATTGAATAGAGGCAGCCACTCAATTTTTATACAAACTAGAGCAAACCCCATCTTTCAAACCAAGTAAAGTCCTACTCTTTTCCATTCTAACATTTTACCCAACCTATAACTAAATAACTAACCTAATTGCCATTATCCAGAAATCTTGGCTTGTTAACTAAAGTCCTTGGATTTCCTTAATCAAATCTCACCTATAATAAACCCAGTTTAAATTAATCCCAAAATCTACACAATTTTTCATACAGTACCAACTCTCAAAACCTACTTTTCCCCCTATCAAGTTCAAGGATTCTTGATAATTATATATATATATATACAAAAATATATATTTATATATATTCAAAGGGAGAAAGAAAAAACATTTGCAACATAGAATTAGTCCGTCAACCGACCTCCTTATAAGTATTGCACTAACATAGGTAATATTACTTTCTACAATCGTAAATTTATTTCAAGAGCAATAATAAAGGTCCAAAAAAAACGAACATTCTAAAATATCAAGAGCAACTAAAACAAAAAATTTCTAAAAGAAATGAAAAAGGTAGGTAAAGATAGAAAGAAACACTTTGATGGTTTTCATTGGGGACAAAATTGCGAAGTAATCACCTGCTGGAGTAAAACATATTGTAAGGAGGGGTTTCACATTATGCGTTCCCATTTTTAGATTCAAACCAAAGCTTTTTTTTTCTTGTTTAGTCATGAAGGCCTCCAAAAGCTTCGTTTAAAATAATTCAACTAACAACCCTTAATGACATTTTCGGCCCCATATCAACACTCTTTCCTTAATTAACCTCACAAACTAGTGTTACTCCCACCTTTAACCTTCAAATCATAATTTAACCCAAATCTAAGTTGTCTGAAAATTGCAGCCAAGGGACTGTTTTAATATATTATCATAGATTCAATGGCCTAGAAATTTCTATTTTGGTGATACAAATTAAGAAATGATGCGTTCATTTTAATTCCTATCCAAAGTCATCGTTGGCCCAAAACTAGACTCCAAGCAGATAGCAGTTCAAACTCCACCAAGATTAAAATGGTAAACTCTTACCCACCCACCCAGAATAAAAGCAAACCATGACATAGTGTACTTCACTTCAATGCTCCAACCAAAGATCAAACGCTCCATAACAACAGATGATGTTGTAAAATCAATTGATTCCAGCAAGTTTATCTTCATTCTTCAATCACCCATTAAACATATAATTTCTCTGCTTTTACCAATACTAATAATTTCTGATTCTGATTTCTCTGCACTTAACAGCACTAAACAACTTCTCCTCCTATTCATTCAGCTATTAAAATAGTTAACATAATAAACCAAAATCTATAAACAAAAAAAAAAAAAAATGAAAGAGGATGAGATCTTGCTCTCCTTCACCATCTAGGCAAAAAGAAAAAAAAAATTACAATTGAGAAAAAACCAGTCTGTCTCTAATCAACCTCCAAGCTTTCTTTTCTTTTTCTCCAAGCCTTCAATAAGGCCTGTAAGAACTCTCATGGCTTTAATTTGACACTGCAAAGCTAATATATACTCAGCAGTCTCTTCAAACAGCTTGTCAACCCCTAAAGTCTCACCACCTGGAACAATCCTTTGCAATGCCACAATCTTCCTCTTCACTTCTGTCTTCTCATCATCATCATCTTCTCCTTCTCCTTGCTTTTCACTCAAACAATCCTTCTTTTGAGCCTTCAAGTACCCTTTCCTTCTTCTGTTGCCTCGGCTTCTTTGAGAACTGGGTAAAGGTTCATGCAATGCATTTCCCATCAAAGGATCTTGGTAGCTTTTTCTCTCTTTGCCATTAAATGTGGGTATATTTGTTTGGTTCAAGGCATTCGCCATTGACAGAAGAGAAGAAGGAGAAAAGGAGGGTTGAAGAAGGGAAGGGGCGAGAGAGTTTGGGTGCACGATAGGGAGAGTTAAATTATTATAAAGCTCTGGAGATGTCCATGCCAACGAAGCTAGGCCCAGCCAGTTTTGGGTTCCCAAGCCCTTAATTTTGAATTGGCTCCGGGATGTAAATTTCACTATGCATACATTAGCGCGTGAGAAGGGTTGTCGAATAGTGCGTGCATGTGTCATGGTTAAAGCGTTAGCGCAGGCAAAATGTACAGTCCAGCACATGCAGCGGGTGGGACGCTGTCTAAAGCAAATTGACGGAAAAGCCCAAACGTAATTGGAAGGAAGCGGTGACCAAACGGATTTTTCGGGGATCACTTGCGGATAGGTCCATAGAGAATAGGGGAGAGACTATAATCAGCGTCCACTACGTGCACAACACGTGAGCGACACCGTTAGATGTGGCGGCTGTAAAATATAGCTTGATGAACAAGTAGTTGAACTAAAAATGACAACTCAAGCAACAATTACCAATTGTTATGGTAGGAAGTAAAGTATTACAATTATGTGAAAGAACATATATTAAAGACGAAATCAAGGTTTTGATAATTATAGAAAATTAAAATTATCTCATTAACTAAGTAACGTTATCTTTTTTTATTTTGATTTTTATTCCCAACTTAATTATAGCTTACATCTCAAATCCAACTATTTAATTATAAATAATATAGAAAAATATTATAAATTCCTCAAATTTAACTATTTAATTATAAATAATATGAAAAAATGTTATAAAAATCGAACTTAAAACCCACAAAAATTAAATTAAGATAAAATTTTCTCACAAAATTCTTTTAATTTGTAGAATTATACTCTTTCTATTCCATTTTTTTTTGTTCATCTTTCTTTTTTGAAATATCCCAAAATTATGTCATTTTTTTAAATCTAAAACTCTTACTTTTTATATTTTAAAATTATTTTTTATGATTTTTTTAAACTTTTTGACATTAAAAATCCTGAAACTTTAATTTTATAAAAAAATTAATTTTAATATTCAATACATTAAAATCAAAATTTTTTTTTTAATTTCATAAAAGTCAATATCACTTAATCAATATGAGACGGAGGGAGTAACTAATTTTAATTTAAAAAATTAAATTTATCTACATTATATATTCTCTCTTTTTGTATTTTTATTTTTCTTGTTTTCTTTTCTTTTATGACCAATCAAAGGCAGTTGCAGATGACGAGGATTGAATTTGGATTGCCAAAATAGTCGGAGCTCTTAGACCATGCCGTAGCAACAATCAAGACGTTGGACGGTGCCAGAGGGTCAAGGGCTCTCGCTGCGAGTGAGGCCAAATATGGCCATTATTGATGCTAATCTGACAGTAAAAACTCTAGTTTGGCAATTCTCAACAAATCTGATATCATAGCTCAATTTTGCTCTTCTTGGCAGCTACGACGAGGAATAGGTATAAAAAAAGTAGTAGCTGCAAATAATGTATGACGAAAACAATTAGAAAAGAGTAGCATAAGAGAATATGTAAATGATTAATAAAAGAAAAATTATCAAATATATTGACGGTAAAATTTTTAAATTTTACAAGTAGAGTTAGTATGATAATACTTATTATTTTAGTGTATATTTTTAAAAAAATTAAAAAATTAATTTAAAAAAGTACAAAATGTGTTATCATTTTAATTTCGCTCATAGAATTAAAAAAATTTCATTATTAATATATCAAACAAATTTTCTTTATGTAGTATTTGGTATGAAGTGATCATTTCAAAAATTAAGGTGATCTACAATAGTAATTAGATCATTATGTTTGATAAAAACTTGATGATTTTACGTGACAGTAATCTTAGATCGTCGAAAGTGATCAAATTATTATTTTAAAATGTGATTTAATTATTATCTAAAAAGATATAAAATTTTTATCATCGAGATAAAGTAATATATAAAATTAATCATAGTTAATATTACCTATTTAATATATAAATTAAAAAAAATTCTCTTAAAATTATAATTATTTTTATTATAATTTTTTATATTTTAAAAATATAATTTATTGTAATAAATTCAAAAATAATTTGAGTGTTTTTTTATATTTTATATATAATATAATTTTTTATTCTGAATTTAATATATTAGTTTTATTTTCTAATTCAAATATTTTTTACCTAATTTATATTATAAAATTTTGTTTACCTATCAATAAATATATTTATTAATTTGATAATTTAATTAATTTTATTATAAAATAAATAAAATATTACTAATATTTTTATAAATTATTATATTTAAATTATAATAAATAAAATTATTAAATTGTGTAACTATTACAAAAAAGCATAATTATTTTCATACATTTAAATAAAATAATACTTGATTTCAATTACTAAATATTGATAATTGTTAATCAAATAAAGTATTTTCAAATCATGAATAATAAAATCATTTTAATTATTATATTATTAAGATGATCTTGCAAAAAGTACAAAACACACTATCTTAATGAAGTGTCATGTATTTCTTTGTATTCATCAATATATATTTATAGACAGTTTGTGCAGGTGATAGGAGATACATGTGGCATATTTAAACTAGTGTTAAGGAGGATAGGGATACAATAATATATCAATTAATGTAATAACGACTAAGTCAATCTAGTATTTGAATTTACAAGGAAATCTGAGTTCCAATAAAGGGGAGGAAAAACAAAATGCAGAAAAAGAGAAACAAAAATATTTGGGATTAGTCAATTTAATTTGGTCTATGGCCTTGCTTTGTAATTTTCCCTCATTTTGTCTCTCCTCTCATCAATGGTCAAATTTTACCATCCAAAATATCTTGTGGCTGGAAAGCTGTGGCACATAGTCGCGCACTTTAAATAGTCAAGCTGGCTTACTGTCCGCACTAGAGAGCAGGGAGAAAAGGGGAAGGACACAGAAATGCAAAAACAAGTTGGAAGAGAGAAAGCACATGTGATCACATGATTTTCTTGAACCAAACACCGCCCATGTGCCTCCTCATCTTCCTCCCTCTCTCTTATGATGGGACCCAGCTAGAGCCCTCAAAAACCTTTTCTTTTAATTTATATATATATGTATATTTTTTTTCTTCTTTTTAAATTCCGTTTACTAATATTATTAAAGATATTTTTAAGAATATTCAAATTTTTATTTATAACAATATTTTTAATAATTAATAGTTAATTTGATAAATTTTAATAAATTAGAAAAAGTATTACTTAATACTCTTTAATAACCCTTTTTTTTTTAGGATTTATGAGTGTTTTATAGGTCTTACATTGGATGAAACACTTACACAATTAAAATTTAAAATTTTATTTTCAAGATTTTGGTTTTAGTATTTAAATTTTCATTAAATTACAATTAAGCATTGAAAGTTTTTTTTGTTTAAATATTTTACACATAAATTAACTCTCTTAATCAAATCAATGATACGTCAAAAAATAATCAATAAAAATATATCACGTATTTAATTTTTATTTGTATCTATTGTTATGTATCTAGTCACTCGTTTGACTAACAAAATTAGTGATATGCGCAATTTATTTAACAGTAAGAAAATTTGCAATCCGAGATTTTTTTTTTTTCAATTGCTAAATCAATTAATTTACAATAATTGAAGCATGAAAAATGCAATTAAATTTTTTTTCTTTTAACAAAAAAAAAAAAAGATACTAATCCCTTTTTTCTTTAGGGAAATTAGTGGAAAAGAAAGGGGATGTTGATGTTTCCGAGACGGAAACCGGTGGGCAGTTGGAGGTGTTGGGATCGACGGAGAGATTTAGTGTGTTGGGCAAATGGGCGTCCATGTGATCAGAATCATCTAATCACTGTTCACTTGTTGCTTTTGCGCACTGCAACTACATTTCTTAATTATTATTATAATATTAAGTATTACTTTGCATCAAATCCCACGTTTCAGGCGAGTTAACAGCATTCTAAAATTTTATTTTTATTTTTAATCTTTTAAAATTTTTTATTTGATTTCTAATTATTTAAAATTATCTTAATTTGGTCATTTTATTTATCCAATTATTTAAATTAACAGTAAATGTCAATAAGTGTCATATAAATGGTATTAGCTAACATCTCTGAAAGATTAAAATAGAATTTTATTTTAAATTTAGATATCAAAGATATTATTATCTCAATTTTTTAGTTTCAAATATACTTTTATAAATATTAAATTTAAAATAATGTTTTTATATTTTTATTCTAATATAATTTATTAGTTAAATATTTTTTATAAAAATAGATATTCAAAAATTAATATTAAGTTAATATTTTTAAAATCTTTTTGAAAAAATTTCATGCCATTTAAAAAGAACTATTTTATATTAAAAATGTTATTTTACTAATAAATCATATTGGAAAATATTATTTTCTATAAAAAAAACTATTCAATATCTTTATTTTTATTTTTTTTCTAATATATTTTATAAATAAAGAATAAGGAAAAAAATAATTAAAGAAAAAATTGATTTTTTTACATTTCATATATATATTATAAAATATTATAATTTAAAATAATTTTTTTAATTTTTTATTATGATATTATTTATAAGTAAAATACTATTTTAATAGAAAATATATGTTAAACAATTAAATTTTACTTAAAATTTTGAAAATGCTTTTCAAAAAAAAATTCTATATCATTTTTAAAAATTAAATAAATTTTTTTTTATCCGTTTAAAAATTTAAATAAAAACACTCCATATCATTTTAAAATATTAAGTAAAAAAATTTCATATCATTTTAAAAAATAGATTTATTAATCTATTCAAAACTCTATTTTTTGTCAAAAAATCTATTTTAAATATGATTTTATTAAAATTTTATATTTATATAAAATAGAAAATATTTTCATTAACTTGATTTCTTCCTTTTATTAAATTAGAGCCGATAAAGGCCATTTTGATGGTTTATTTTTTTAATTTTCTATAAATATAAAATTTTAATAAAGCATAGTTTCAAAATAATTTTTTTTCAATAGAAAAATATTTTGAATAGATTATAAAAAAAATTTTTAAAATGATTTGAAAATTTTACTTAATATTTTAAAAAGATATTATGTATTTTATTTAATTTTTTAAATCGATATACAAGATTTTACTTAATTTTTAAAAATGATATACATATTTTTCAAAAGAATTTTGAAAATTTTAACTTAATTTTAATTTTTGAAAATATATTTTTATTAAAAAGAAAAATATTCAATGAATAAAATATATTTTAATTAAAACATAAAAATATTATTTTAAATTTAATATTTTATAAAATAGATTTGAAACATAAAAAAAAAAAAATTAAGATAGTAGCATCTTTGGTTTCTAAATTTTAAGTTAAATTTTATTTTGATCTTTTCACCTGTTATGTGAGATGTCAACTGTGCCATCTACATGTTATCTACATGACTTTAGCTAGCATTTGCCATAAATTTAGATAGTTTTATAAATGAAAGGATCAAAATAAGATAATTTTAGGCAATTGAAGATTCAATTATAATTTTTTAAAAATTAAAAACTAAAATAAAATTTGACTTAAAATTTAAGAATTACAAATGCTATTTACCTTATTTTGGCAGATCTTTGGCCATCTTTTTTGCCTAATACACATTTATATCTGTATTCATTTGAACTACAAACTTAATCCAACATTTTTATTTTATTTCAATTTATACTCAAAATGGACTAAAATGAGATCAATGAGACTAAAATAATTTATTTCATATATTTTAAATAACAAAATCAACTATGCAATAAGTTGGTGTGTAGAGAGAAAATAAATTAGATTGAAATTTGTATATAATAAAAATTTTAGATTATATAATATTTATGAAGTTAATAAATATTTGAAAATTATTAAAATACTTTACATGTCAAAAAATAGTTTTGTTAATAAATAATTAAAATTTAATAAAATTGAAAATATATCAAATAATTTTTTTAAATAATTGATAATAATATATTTACACAAATTGAAACTTAACAAAGTAATATTTAATTATTTATTAGTTTTATATTTATTTATATGATAATGTCTATACAAAAATAATAATTAACTCATATCTATTTTAATTATTTATATAATTATCATTTAGGATCCCCTCCCAATTGGCCCGTTTTAGAGCAAAATGCTAAAAATTAGGCCTAAACCTTTTTGTCCTCTTTAGGGTTATATTTTTGCACTTTCATTTTTTTTTTCTTTTTTTCTCTTTTAGGGTTACATTTTACACTTCCATGAATTATTAAGGTCTATACATAATACTCTCTCATGTAAAAAATATTATCATAATAATATTTGAATTTTTTATAGCAATAAAATATCAAATAGTTTGTTTGGCTAAATACTCATTTAGGATCTAAATATTGTAACTTTTTTAATTTTAAGATGCAACATTTTTAATTTGAACAATTTAAGATTCAACTTCTCTCTTGATAAATTAATGGAATTGTTTTCCTAAAACCCAAATTTCTCTTTGATCCTAAAAAAATTAACTTTTGTTTTTATAAAGTTTAAGAAAAAAAAATTTTTTTTATCTACATCATTTCACTTTTCCCCTCTTGGCAAACCAAAAAGTTGACTTTTCAAATCAAATTCTAACAACCTTAAGTTTTGGTCATAACAACTCTAAAGGTAAAGCCCAAGCCAATGTCAATAGCCCTAAGTCTTGGTTTGATAAATCCAATTCCAAAAATCTTAAGGTTTGGATCAAAATCTAATTTTGACAACTACAAGTTTTAGATAATCTTTAAAAAGCATTTGGTTTCGAAATCTTAGATTTTTAGGAAGAAAAGTGATTTTTGAGAAAATATGGATTCTTGATAATAAGTGATTCTTCATGACATAGGAATATTAGATTCTTATATTTAGTTGAAGAGAAACTCAAATTACTTAATAAAGTATTTTTACTACAATGTGTTTCATTACATAACAAACACAATGTATTTGCCAAATATAAATGTAGTATTTGACCAAAATAATATGAAGTCAAACATTGACAAAAATATATATCTTTAATCAAAGCAAAACATTTTGTTTCGAGTGGAAAAATAAAAAAAAAAGACTTAAATACTGCATTTAGCTTCTAAGAAACACAATAAATAATCAATAATTATTGTGTTTCAAAGCCTTAAAATGTAGTATTCAAGTAGAAAATTAAAAAATATATTGCCAAGAATACAAAAAGTACTTCAATACTGTATTTTTATTCAAAAAAATGTAATAAATAATTATAATTACTATGTTTCCTAATCCCAAAACATAGTATTTGATAGGCATTATTGTTAAGAATACAAAGATTACCCAAATACTGCATTTTTATTCAAAGAAATGTAGTAAATTGCTTTACCTTTGAGTAGTTTTGTTTATTTATTTATTTGGTTCTACCTTCAATCCTTAAAAGAAACACAGTTTAAATTTATCATATCTTTATGTCAACACTGGGTGACAATGAGTTAAGCTTTGTTATCAAATAGGTTTATGACCAAAACAACAGGAAGTCCCTTTTTCAAGTTTGGAAACAATGACTATAAGTGGAAAGGTTAACTTGATTGTCCATTTGGGTTCTTAAACCCGATTTCATTCCCAATTTTATGCCTAGATCCCAAATTTGCTTTTCTTTGAAACCTCGATGTTTATCTCCAATGCCCACCTTGAATTTGTGGCTAAAACATGTCTGAAACCCCGAGTTCTTAACCTTAGTCTTAGGAAAACATGTGAAGAATTGGATGAAGTTAATGGAAATTCTAGTATTGAAGATATTGGGAATGATAAGATTTGTGCTTTGGCTCATGGGTGTCTAAATTTATCGAAAGTTTTGTTGAAAAAGAAAAATAATATAGAAAATTTTGTAGTTATTTCCCTCGTTACATTCTTGTAGAATTTAATGACTTTGGATTTAAGAAGTTGTGATTTGGTGATAACCAAGCTTTGCAATCTTAATCAAATAATTAAAGATATATCTTTAAACAAATATTGCTTTTCAAAACTTCCAAATGTAGTATTCGATTAGGAAAATAAAAAAAAAAACTCGAATACTATGTTTTGTTCATAAAAAACGTTGTCCTTGCATTAAAAAAATTCCAAAAAAAGGTAATCCACAATTATTGCATTTGGTTCCTTAGAAAATGTCTATTTGATATTGAATAAAAAAAGAGTACTCAAATGCCACGTTAAAACCTCCAAAAATGCAATATTTGTGCTATTTGTTTTCAATATTATATTTGTAAATAAAAAACCAAAATTAAATTTCTTGTCATATGTTGATTTTTAAAAAAATAAAACAGAATGAAAACATTTTTTATTCAAGTCAAATATGGAACAAAACTAACTTTCTTCTTGATATCTTAAAAACCATAGGGAAATATGGATTTTTTATTCCAAGATTTTTTGACACTATTGAAAATCTAAAATTACCCACATGAATTAGATTCCCATGAACTAAACATGGGAATCACATTCCTATAATTAAGATTCTAGGAAAAAATCTCAGATTCTTCCAAACCAAACATCCCCTTAAGATAAATAACAATTTTAACAGCCATGAGTCTCGGTTTGACAAATCCAATTCCAACAATCATTCTTATTCATCATCAAAATTCAATTCTGACAACCTTGAGTTTTGGTTTTTGATAACCCTAAGAGTAAAATCAATTCAATTATGATAATTTTGAGTTTTAGATTGACAAATTCTATTTCCTTTCCTTAAAAATTCCAATGAAATCTTTTTCTAAAAACCCTAAAATTATCCCGTCTTGATAAACCCAAGAATTCAAGCTATGTTAGGTATGATTTCTTTCTGAATATATAGGCAATCTAACACATAAGTGTGACTAGACCTTTGAACTTTTGTGAGCACAAAAATTTCGTTTCATTAGGCTTCAATCTTCGTTTATCCTAAGTTTGATTAGAGGGGACAAACTATAGGCACCAAATATTATCTTCAGATTAATTCCCAAAAAACAAAATAGGACAAAACATGGCTTGTTAACTAATCGATAATACCTACAATCAATCAACATATCTTTTATAACCCAAAAAATGTTAGTTTTACGCAAACTTTGGATCAAATTAATGATTAAGCTTAATTTTAGGCTTGAAACGAGCCTAGGAAGTGATAATTGATCGACTAGCCCTCTAACAGATCTGTTGGGAAGAGTTTGATTTAAATTAAAAATGAACCTAAATGGATCAAATACCTTTTTCAAATAAAAAAGGAAGTCCTAATCGATCGACACTACCTTTTTGTAATCGGTTGGAAACGTTCAGTTAGCTCAAGTTTAGATAGCAATCCAAGAAGGGTGAATTGAATTGTCTCTAAACTTTTTCTCAAAAATAAATTTTCAAATAAATGTAAATAAAAAATTAAAAATATAAAAGATATATCAAAATAAAGTACAAATAAAATAACAATGAAAAATAAAAGAGTAGAGTAAAGAGATATTTAGTTTTATAATTATAAACATCCCACAATCGACAAATGGAAATTTTGATCCTCCAATCATCTTTTTCAAAAGTCAATTTATCAATTGTGACATACTCCAATTGGTTAAAAGGCAAAATTGATATGAAATAAAAAAATCATGGATTATGAAAATAATAATAATGCAAACACTAAAAAAATACATCAATTTGCTACAAAATAAAATTGAAATGCCAAACAAAAAAAATAAAAATGAAGATTAAAAATAACAAAATTACAAAATATTAACCCAATAAAAAAACAAATATCAAGATTAGTATTATGTCAAACAAATATTAGAAAAGAAAATGAAATACAAACACAAAATACACTTATATAATGGTTTTAACAAATAATAGTTTTAAAGAACATAAATAGAAGAAAATCAAAAGTCATAAATCCATAAAAACTAAAAATTTCAATAAATTTTAACAAATTAATAGTAAAAAACATTCATATTAAAAAAGTAAAAGTTATAAGTTTTAATAAATTATAGCTTTAAAAAACGTAAATAAAAGAAAATCAAAAAGTAAAAAATCTATTAAAAAGTTAGACAACAAAAGGTTTGTTGTGATAAAAAATCATAAATCATAAGAAAATCAATAGTAAAAAACATTAACATTATAAAATTAAAAGTTTCAATAAATTTTAACAAAAAACGGTTCTAAAAAATATAAATAAAAGAAAATCAAAAGTAAAAAATCTATTAAAAAATAGGTAACCAAAAGTCTATTGTCTTTAATGTAATAAAATTAGAAGATATAGGTTTAAAATTTGTGTAAAATGATTTTGCATTTATTACAAAAATTTCAATAAATTTTAACAAATCTACACTAAAAAACATTAATATTAGAAAACTAAAAGTTACAATAAATTTTAATAAATAATAGTTTTAAAAAATATAAAAGAAGAAATCAAAAGTAAAAAATCCATAAAAAGGTTAGACAACAAAATCAAAAGTCTAGTATGATGAAAAATTATAAATTATAAGAAAATCAAAAGTAAAAAAACATTAATATTAGAAAACTTAAAGTTTCAATAAAATTTAACAAATAACGGTTTTAAAATGAGGAATTTTAACCAAAAGTTTATTGTGTTTAATGTAATAAAATTAAAAAATATAGGTTTAAAATTTATGTAAAATGACTTAGCATTTATTATAAAATATTTGAATTATATATATATATATATTTATATATGATTTTAAGTTTAGTTTTAGCTTTTAGAGTGGTTAGCCATGAGAAGATAAGAAAATTCAAACAAGAGATAGCATGGCCTTAAAGCCAAGAGGGCCAATAAGCTTGTATTGGATTAACTTCTTATCCAATATTTTATAAGGGGAATGAATATAGGTGTCTACACCAAATAAACCCAAATTAGACCAATTTTTTAATTCTTACCCTATAGTAGTACTTTAGTTTTTGGCATAAGAGTAAAAAAAAATTTTTGAACTAAAAATAAATAATTATCTAAACTCATATCATTTTATTATAATTAATTAAATTTTTAAAAGTTTATTTTAATAATTGAACATTTATTAGATAAAAATCAGATAATCATTAACACCTATTTTCATCAATCGAAGGTTCAATTAGGTGAAATGAGTTAATGTTATGAATAACCATTGAATTATAGTAAAATGTATTATAGTAAAATGTACAATGTAACATCTAAACTTTAAAAATTTCTAATATAATATTTAAATTATAAATTTATTAATTAATTTAGTATTTAAGGATTGTTTGTGACCCACATGTTGTCATAAAAGTCAAGGGTGAGTATTACATTTAGTGAAAATAAATATTTAAGGGTTTAATTCGATAAAAAAAATGTTTATAGGCTTAATGGATGAAAATAAATATTTGTGGACTCAATCTAATATATATATATATATATATATTATATAACAACATACATAAACAAGTTTATTATATAAACACCTATGTGGGCAACTCTCTTAAAAGACACATATGATATTTTTTTAAAAAAATAAGATAGTTGCTTTTAATTACAAATTAAATCATTTTAAATTTATTCAAATATCAAAATTATTAAAATTATAATTAAAAATCAAATCAATCTAGATATATATTTTTTAAAATTAAAAATATAGGATACCTAATAAGGTATGCCACGTGGACAACCTATATTTTTGACATGTAAAATAATAATTTAAATTAAATTTTTAATCAAATAATCCCATTCAATAATTATTTTATTTTTAAAAATATTTGAAAGTTTAAAATTTAGATTTATTTTAATATTTCAAGAGTTTTTTTTAATTTAAATAAAATAAAATTTATCCCAAACTCACTTTTTTCAAATACATTTAGAATAATATCAATAATTTTGTTATTTCTTTTTTAAAATGAACTATTAAACCATCTATATATCTCTTTTTAAATTTTAAAAAAATATATAATTTAGATTTATCTCTAACACTTTATATATATGATCTCTTTTTAAATATATATAATTTAAATATATCTTTAACAATTTAAATATATCTGTTTTAAATTTAAAAATTTTAAATATAAATTTATTTTTATAAATTTTCTAATAAATTTTAAAAGACCACATATAATTTATTTCACTATTTAATAGATGCCATCTTTTATTTCGATGAAATATTCTTGTGTTGAATTTCTCCTATTACTCATTTAGTCCATCAATTGCACATATCAATGGTATTAGTCATACTTGTATCAAATAAAATATCATCTTCATCTTTTTCATTCATTACCGGTTGTATATATTCTTTTTTGATTTTGGGAAATTATTATTTTGATTTTTAGCAGCTTGTTAATGGTTAAAAGAGGTGTTAATTACAAAACACTCAATCCAGAGCTTTGAGGGTTTTCATCAGTAATTGATATTCTCTCTAAAAAATACCAGTGTAACAAAAGTTTTCTTATCAATTTCGTTCTACTTGATCGGTAATTATAGTTTTGTCATTAATTTGTGAGAGTTTTGTGTTATAATGGCCTTCTTTTAGAACTTGCTTTTAGTAATAATAGGTTTTATATAAAGTTAGGGGAATTGGAACTTTAAAATCGAGCATCCCATTAAACAGAAAAATGGTTTTATCAAGTAAAAATCAATAAAAATTATAATGATAATATTTAAATACCGCATTTTGTTTAACTACATTATTGTAAGAAGTAGGAATTAAGGTATGTCCGCTTTGATGTTAAAACTTAAAGCCCCTTTGATTTTTACAATGTAACAGTAAAATAATCCTACATGAGGTTTCTTTGTTTGTTTTGTATTGCTAAATGTTGTATCCATAAAATGTAAAAGTGAAAAGATTGTGTTGGGGTACACCATTGTGGTACAAGTAAAAAAGTAAACTATGAAAATGATACAATACCACTTGCTTTTATTTATTAAAAATATTAATCTCTATAAAATGATAAGTATATCTAATTTACTACTTAACTTTATCATATTATATTAATAACTTAACATTGAGATGGAGATGAAAAGTGTTTTTTTTTTTCTATTAGACTTTTGAAGACAATTATTTACAGTATCTACAACTTTTTTACTTTTTGAATCAAATTGTTCAAATAATAATGTCATAACGTATAGATCTGAAGGATCTATCACTAGACATTGACTTTAGGGAGTCGTCACTAATCTTTTTTATTAAGGTGCGATTGGTCACCTAAGGAATCTATCCTTTCAAGGAACACCTAAGCTTGACTAAGGTGTCCTAAAAGAATAGGTTCAGGTATATTAACTAGAACAGGGTTCGAGAGTTTGGTTACGTGTAAGGAAGGTTATAGTACCCTCACAATGACCATCAAAAGATGGTACCAGCTTGATTTTGTGTTATTTGATAAGCCTTTAAAATTTTATCAAGTAATTAATTGTTGAAAATTATTTTTAATTAACTCCAATACTTTTGGCAAAAAATTAAGAAAAAATTTTCTCACCTCAAAAGTATGCAAGAAAACTACTGTTTCCCTTGCAGAGACTCCATCGTCAAATTATTTAACATAAAAATAATGATTCACCTTTTGATATAAATCTCTTTCTTTTCATTTTAAAAAAAAACTTATTGCTTTTGTACAAGAAAAATTGATACTTTCAACTTTTCCTTAAAGCATTTGGAAGTTTTTTATTTTAAGAAAAATTGGTACTTTCAACTTTTCTTTAAAACATTTTTCTTGACAAACTTTTTTAAGGAAAATTGGTACTGCCCACTTTTCTTCAAAATGTTTTTTTTAATTTAATTTTAAGGAAAAATTGATACTTTCAACTTTTTCCTAAAAATATTTTTTAAATCTTTTTATCTTCAAGGGAAATTGATATTTTCAACTTTCCCTAAAATGCTTTTTTTAGAAAATTTTATTTTAGAAACTTTATTTTTAAGAAAAATTGATACTTTCAACTTTTTTTTAAAAATATTTTTTTAACCTTTTTATTTTCAAGGAAATTGATACTTTCAACTTTCCCCCAAAATGTTTCTAGAAATTTTTATTTTAGAAACTTTATTTTTAAGAAAAATTGATACTTTCAATTTTTTCTTAAAAATATTTTTTAGAATTTTATTTTTAAGAAAAATTAATACTTTCAACTTTTTCACAATTTTTTTTAATTTTATTTTAGGAAAATCATTGAAAAATAAAAGAATGCTTACTTAAATAAATAATTCCAATTTAATAAATAAGTAGAAATAATAATAATAATAACAACAATAATAATAATAATAAAATAATAATAATAAAATAATAATAATAATAATAATAATAATAAAATAATAATAATAACAACAACAACAAAATAAATAAATAATGAAAGAAAAAAATCTTGACGCAACTCGGTTTGACTCAATTGCAAAAAAAAAACACTAGAATGGCTCAAAAAGCAGCTCGGCGCGGCTCAAAAATTCAGGTTAACCTGGCTTGAAATTCTACTCCAGCGGACAATTTGTCTCTCACTCTTTAATTCTAGCATACTCTCCCACAACATTTTCTATCCAAGTGTACCATTCACCAATGCGTGTATGTTCCACCATATCTTAACCAGACTTTAGATACGGATTGGCCTCAGAACACCAAAAACAGCAAGGTCAGCTAAATTGGGTTTTGAACCACCAAGATAATGCCGGCCCTTCAAAGCATCCACCCACGTTTCAGCAGCTTCATACAAGGCTGCTTATTAGTAATGTTGTACTTCTTTTTTAGTTTCTTCGGGACAAAATACATGGCTGCTGCTCTAGCATACTTCGTTAATAACCTCTCAGTGAAGCTGAAGTTACCATGGGTGGTGATATAGTCAAATGATTCAAGTGCCTCAGAAATAGTCCGATATATGTTTGGTGATAAAACATGCACCAAGTGATTATCCACCCACTCACGCCATTTCCTCTCTTCATCAGCATCAGGTAATAGATATCTGGTTTGATCCTCTGAAAAAAGCTTATCAATTATATCTGAAGAATTAACCATATGTTCACCATCAACTTTCAATATCGGCACCTTCTTGTAATCAGACTACTTGATCTTCTTTTTACTGATAGGGTTGACTTTCACAATTTTATATGGAATGTTATTATAATCTAAAAATGCTCTGACCTTGTTACAAAAAGGGCAAGCTTCATACTGGTACAAAACGACTTCGTTGGAAAGAAACTTCTCAAAGCAAGGCAACTCTTTAGCATGGGTGTCTTGAGCCAGAGATGATGCTGCCATAGAAAACAACATGGTCCCAGTAATACAGCGCCTAAGAGAGGGACGTGACAGCCCCAATCGATTGGCGAGTTTCTGTAAAAAAATGTGAGAATTTGACGATAGAGATGAGGATGTACTCATCAACGCCATTTGAGCCAACCACTGCTGAATGTTGTCGTCGTAGGATAAGGCTCTGTTAAGGGTAGCGAGTCCATTGACCTTTCTAATGATTGCAAATCAAAATTGTGCTGTCGATCGTTGTTTGTCTCTAGTTTCCAGAACGTCTCTGATTTCTTTTTTGTTTTGCAGGACGATGGAACGAGATTCTTTTTTGGGCTACAGGGTTGCAATCAGAATGATAGTCGCTTCTGATTGTTTGTTGGAATTGAATTTGGGGCTATGGTTGGGTGTGCTGGATTTTCTTTTTGCTAGGTGTTTAGTGGCTGTGTGACTTTCGCTAATAGAATTATGATTGAATGGAATCAGACAAAAGAGGATTTCGGTACGTAGTGTTGTTTAGGGGTATCTCATAGGAGTTGATGATGTAATGGGATGCTTTCTGGCTGGTTGGCAATGGTAACATGGTTCAGAGACGGTGGAGATGGCAATGTGGATGTGTGTTAAGAATGGTGATGGAGTTTTGCTCGATTTTTCTTTGTGCTTCTTGTGGCTTTCTGTGTGTAGCTTTGGGGTTCGATTGTGGGTTGATGGCAGACTGGGGTTGGATAACTATGCAAAGAGTATTTTACTGGTCATAGGTTTCTTAAGACCTTACTGATGTTCCTAGAAATTACTTGATTTTCTCCATTTTTGTTGTTGCCCCCCCTTGTTCCCTTATTCCTGCCCCCATTCCTTGTGAATTGCAATGATTTATAAAACTATGTGATTGTGATTCAGTTCAATTATGATTATCATCCAAAGCTAAAGATTAGCATCTAGTTATGCTCTCTGATAACAATCATCACCAAACCTAATCTCATTCTTTCAGCTTTTTTTTTTTTAAATTAATCAGATAATAGAGAAAGAAAAAAATAGACTATAAAATAAAAATAAAAATGATAAATACGAAATAAAAAAAATCTAAAATAAAAATGAATAAAAATTCTTACAACCGAGCTTGGATTAGTCTCAATTGACAAAGAACCCTAGATAAAATGGGGTGTCTACAACTGCACCTCTTTACACATTTTTGTAAAATAGGAATTGTACAAAGGCGTAGACACCCATTTAAGACTCAACTTGACATTTTTTGCTTTTTTTTTTAATCAGACACTTAAACTTGCTGAATGGCACAAAACTCCCCTAAGCAGAGGCTGATAATTTCAAAAAAATAAAGCTTCCTCTAAACAGAGGCTCAACGACTTTGAGAAATAAAACAAAACTCTTCTAATCAGAGGCTTAATGACTTTGAGAAATAAAACAAAGCTTCTCTAATAAGAGGCTTGACGACTTTGAAAAATAAAGGGCTCCCCTAAGTAGAGGCTCAAGGACTTTGAAATATAAAACAAAGCTTATTTAATCAAAGGCTCAACAACTTTGAAAAAATAGAAAAAAACTTATCTAATCAGAGGCTCAACAACTTTGAAAAAAAAAACAAAGCTCCTCTAATAAAAGGTTCAATAATTTTGAAAAAAATAAACAAAACTCCTCTAAACTGAGGCTCTATAACTTTTAAAGAAATAAATGCTCCTCTAAACAGAGGCACCACAAATTTGAAAAAATAAATTGCCCCTCTAAATAGAGGCACCACAACTTTTAAAAATTAATAAATTACTCATCTAAATAGAAGCACCACAACTTAAAAAAAAAAAATAAAATGCTCCTCTAAATAGAGGCAACCACAACTTAAAAGAAATAAATTGCTCCTCTAAATAGAGGCAACCACGACTTTGAAAAAATAAATTGCTCATTGACAATCATATCTAGAGGAGTCATAAATCAGATCTAATGAAATTTGTAATAGGAACTTAAAGATTCACAATTTAAGCTAAAAAATCAAAGGTTCAAATTCGCAAGAACCTTTCAGCTTTGTCAAAATTTACTAAAATTTGATTCTCAAAATTTTAGTTTCTCAAGATTCATATTTGCAAATTACAAGATTCACATTCAACATTTAAAGACTCTCATTCAAATTCTAAAAATTCACATCCAAAAGTTCAGAGCTTCTCATCTGAGTTCAAAAGTTTACACTTAACATATTTGGAATTCACATCCAAAAAGTATAAAGCTTTTCATTTGAATTTTGGAGATTTACATTCAAAAGTTTAAAATTTTTCATTTTGGGTTGAAGATTCACATTTGATGAACTTTAGGGTTTCACACCTCAAAGATTCTCATTTAAAACTCAATGATTCTTATCTGAAATCAAGACTTCATTAAAATATTCAAAATTTCTTTTTCAAATGAGCTTTAAACTTTTACTAGAGTTAAAATTTTGTATGTACTAAATGTCATGATCAATGATGCAAATGCTTTTCTAACGATGCAAATACAACAATCTAGATTTTTATAATGTCATATTCTTAACCATGATTCAAATGTTTATTACGTAATGCAAATGCATATCCAAACCAAAGTTTTAAACATCTCAAAAAACAATGCCAACGTAATGCACGTAATGCAAATATCAGTGTCATGAAATTCTAATCAAAATGTGGTAATATGGTCCTCAAGACTCTACCATCTCACGTTTTCTCCTTGTTTAGCTTATCAACACTTTGGAACAAGTTTCATCAACTGGTCATCATTATTTTCATCACTTGATCACCAGTCGGAGGCTTCTCTACACTAATAATTCCAAAACAAGTTTCATCCATTGCCCCATATCATTTAATCACAACTTACTAGCTTTTCAATACTAGTAATTTCAGCATAAATTTCATCCATTAACTTTTTAGTACTAGCAATTTCACCATAATTCATAGGCTTCTTAGTACTAGCCATTTTAGAATGAATTTTATCTTCTGATCCACATTATGTTCATTACTTGATCACCATTAACAAGCTATGTCGACCAATTATCCTTATACTCATTATTTGGTCACACCATATGCCTTTCAAATCATCCTCTTTTAGGTTTCTGCCATCTCTTTATTTTTCTCTTATTTTCTTAGATTTCTCTTCAAATAAATGCAAGACTTTTTTATACACATTATCATTCATTCATCATCAGTTCAATTCATGATAAATATAATGCACTCATACATTTTCTCGATTTTTTTTTAGGATGTGAGAATAAAATAACACAAGACGAATTGGGAGAAAAACAATCAATGAAGAATGAGTCTCGATACAATAGTAAATAGAGGAAAGGAACAAATTTGAAGCATATCAATTGGGATGGTATTGCATGGTGTGACGACATCCAAATAATAAGCATTCAGACAATTCTTAACTTTAATCCAAGATTCTTTAAAAACTTATTCCATTGACTTTTCAAATCATATTGAGCTTATTGAACTTTGCTCTAGCTTTGAGAGATCTTTAGATGTCTTTGACCTTTCATTTATGTGTCCAACTTTCAACTCATAGATTTATTTACCCAAATCGTCATTTCGGGTTTTCAATTTAAGTCTTCTTTTTTTTCTTTTCATCTTTTTTTGTTTTTTTCATTTTTTTTATTTTTTCATTTGTTTTATTTTTTTTCTATCCTTCATTCGTTCACCCATCTTTCATGTTAATCTTTAGAGCAATCAAATATGATTCTGTCATTCCATCATGAGCATATCTTAGCCCATTATATAACCATTCAATTTGAGCATTCACATTTGATTTAAATGGACTTTTAAAGGTTGTAATGTAGGCCATGGTGAAGGGTCATAAAAGAAATAGACATAATAGGCTCAAAACATGTATTAAAAAATGTTCAAAACTAAAAGATCATCACTTGATGCAACTCAACATTTAGCCCCATTATTTCACTATTTTTTTCTTTTTCACATTCACCTCACTCCTCATAAAATGATTCACATTATTTTATCCTAAATCAGGTGTGACATTTTTCTTTACTCTCTTTTTTTTTTCTTACTTTTTTTAGACCTTTTGTGATCTTTAGGCTCTTTTCTTTCTCAAAAATTACCCTCCAGTGTGAGGGTGATCCTTGGTTGGGATTTTTTAGAAAAAAAATCATAGCAAGCTCAAAGGGTAACAATTAATGATTTTTCGAATGATAAAAAAAAATGGCCATTTTTCATCTTAAGTGTGAATACTTTCCTCGAACATCATCTACTGAGAAAAACCAAGCTCATGGATTTGTATAAAAGATTGCACATCTTCAAGATATACTAATTTTACATCTATTAGTAGTCGGCTTCCTTTACTTAAATAGTCTCCTCAGATCAATGTGAATGAGTTCTTAAAATTAAATTTCAAAATTATTGTTATCATTGTCTAAACATTCATCACTTGAAATTTGAGAATAGCAACAAAAGGACATGGAAAAAATGGAATAATGGACGGATGAAAGAGAAAATGTAATGAAATGCATCAACTTGTCTTTCATTAAAATGATAATAACTGAAATCTTATTGCATAAAAGAAATCTTAACATTATTCTAAAAAAAATCCTAAAATAATAAGAAACTTTCAACCAGCCTTATCATCACTATCCCAAATTCGTGCCCCTGTGCAAGTGAAGGATCTTTATTGACATTTTTCCTCTAATTCACTATAACCCTCTAAGTCTTTTCGGATCAATGTGTTCTTGATTCTCATTCAGAGCATTGATATTATGATTAGGTAATGGATTGCCACTAACATTAAGTGTTGTTACTCTTTCTTGATCAAAATTTACCATTACATCTTTGATTAACTGTTACACATTATGCCTTAGAACAGTGCAATTTTTAGTGGAATGACTAGCAATTCTATAGTGATAGTTACAATGAGCTGTAGGATCATACCATTTAGGATAGGGTGGCTTGAGCAGCTCAACACGACTGGGGGCAATTAAGTGACTGTTATAGAGTTCTCGATATAACTCCATATAAGTAATGGAGATTGGATCAAATACAGGTTTTTTTAGAGTAATTCGTTGCTCTCATGAACCACTTCCAAGCTAACAGGAAAAAATTGAAGTCTTGTAGAAGTTTGAATGTTAAGGCCATATATGAGAGCTTGGGGACTAAAAGTGGGCTAATATGTGGATGAATAAAGTAGTTGTAAAGTTAGTTGGTATGGGTAGGATGGGACCTTATTCACAGTAGGATAATATGGAGAGTAACCTTGATGTGGATATGGTTGATATCTTCTGAATTATTTGTTGATGTTTACAACTTGAGCTCCAGTCTCTTTCTTCTCTGATGCCTTCTTGGTTTTTTCTCCTTTTAACTTACCATTTTTAATGGCATTCTCAATGATTTCACCTGAGATCACCATGTTAGTAAAATTTTTTATTGCATTCCCTGTCATCTTTTCATAATATAAAGCTTTCAAAGTGCTGATAAATAGTACTGTGGTCTCTTTTTCAGTTAAATGAGGTTACATTTGAGAAGCAATATCCCTCCATCGTTGGGCATATTCTTTAAAAGATTCATTTGCCTTTTTCTCTAAGTTTTGTAAAGACAAACGATTAGAAACCAAATCCATAATATACCGATATTGACTAATAAAATCATTGGCCATATTGCTCCAAGAACGGATGCAAGTTTTATCCAGCTAGACATACCACCTAGCAACAGAGTCTATAATGCTGTATTAATAATTTTTCATTATGAGCATGGGTTACCATTTTATAACAATACATGGTGCTATGAGTCTTTGGGTACTTCGTACCATCATATCTCTCAAATTTTGATACTTTAAATTTTAGTGGAATGACTACATCCGAAACTAAGCAAAGCCCAATAGCATCGATAGAACCAAAAAACTTAATTCTTTCTATAGCCCGTAACCTTTGTTCAGGCATACTAATCTTCGAATCTTCTTGAGGTTCTACCACCTTTGCCTTTTCTTTCTCCTTCTCTTTCAAGTCATCTAGATTAAGAACTTGAATCGGTTTACTGCTTTTTCAGTAAAGACATGATTCACATAGCTATGGTAATATCCTGGGTTCGAAACTGATGGCATTCTGAGGTATACAAGATATGTGAACTGTTGTGATAGTTTATCCTGTGTGGACTGAACTTATTGTGGACCAAAACTTAGAGGATATAGAGGATTAGTCACTTTTTGTGATAGAGGGCCTTGTTGACTTGTGTTCTCTTCTATCCTCTTTCCCTTTTTTAGCTAGTTGAAAGCATCCAAAATCTTACTCAACTCATTTTTCAGCTTTTTTTATGCCTTTTTTAGTTTTTCAAATTGGTGAGAGTTTTCTTACTCCATTTATCTAGCTCTGGCTCTTGTGTTATATTGATGGATGAGATTCTTGCTGGATAGAGCTATCTTTGAACCTTAAAATCATAATTATGATCAGAAATGATATGCTTTATGCAGGGTATGTTTGTGCATAGAATGTGGATCTTCATAGATGAAATGAGAATGATGCAAATGATAATGTTAAAATATGATAATGAAAATGACACATAGAATGAAATAATGCATAGAATGCAATGATGTAGATGCATAAAATCAAACAAACAACATGGTCAGTTTCATAGATGAAATGAAAGTGATGCAGATGCATAATGTTACATATAACAATAAAAGTGATGCACAAAGTCAGACAATTAAAATGGTTAGCAAGTCATAAATTGTTCTTTCTTATGTCCTGGTTTCAGGTTATATCCATCAATTAGGTAGGAAGGGCTCTATCCTAAGGCTGGCTTCTTAAGTGTACACTATATGCAAGATTATGTGACTTTACCTACTAAAGGTTCCCAAATTATTCCTTACATCATTGTCTATCATAGACTAGTACGACACCCCAATCCTCACCCATTACATGCTATAAGCGAAAAATATTTAATTTGAGTGAGAGTATGTCGCTAGCCATTATGAAGGCATTAAAACCTCATGAAAGTAATAGGTACTTTACTCCCTCCTAGAAAGATAAAGCTCGGGTATAGAGCTTATATTATTTACATGCATATGAATGACATAATTAACAAAGTAAATAAATATACATGAATAAAAAAAATCTATACAAAAATTTTATTAGGCTTTTGGATAACACAAATTTATTTACTGGCCTGACTCTCAGTAGATTCTCTAGCGGAGTCACCAAACTGTCATAACGTATACATCTGAAGGATCTATCGCTAGACATTGACTTTAAGAAGTTGTCACCAATCTTTTTTGTTTAGGTGCAATTGGCCACCTAAGGAATCTAACCTTTCAAGAAACACCTAAGCTTGACTAAGGATTCCTAAAAAAATAAGTTCAGGTCTATTAACCAGAATAAGGTTCGAGACTTCGATTACGTGTGAAGAAGGTTATAGCACCTTCATAACGCCCATCGAAAGATGGTACCAGTTTGATTTTGTATTATCCAATAAACCTTTAAAACTTTACTAAGTAATTAATTATTAAAAATTATTCTTAATTAACTCCAATACTTTTGGTAAAAAATTAAGAGAAAATTTTTTCACCTCAAGAGTATGCAAGAAAACTACTATTTTACTTGCAGAGACTTCATCGTCGGATTATTTAACATAAAAATAATGATTCATCTTTTGATATAAATCTTTTTCTTTTCATTTAAAAAAAAACTTATTACTTTTGTACAGAAAAAATTGATACTTTCAACTTTTTCTTAAAACATTTTTCTTGACAAACTTTTTTAAAGAAAATTGGTACTGCCCACTTTTCTTCAAAATATTTTTTTTAAATTTAATTTTAAAGAAAAATTGATACTTTCAACTTTTTCTTAAAAATAATTTTTAAATCTTTTTATCTTTAAGGAAAATTGATACTTTCAACTTTTCCCAAAATGATTTTTTAAAAAATTTTTATTTTAGAAATTTTATTTTTAAGAAAAATTGATACTTTCAACTATTCCCTAAAAATATATTTTTAACCTTTTTATTTTCAGGGAAATTGAGACTTTCAACTTTCCCCCAAAATGTTTCTGAAAATTTTTATTTTAAAAATTTTATTTTTAAGAAAAATTAATACTTTCAACTTTTCCTCAAAAATTTTTTAAAATTTTATTTTAGGAAAATCATTGAAAAATAAAAGAATGCTTACTTAAATAAATAATTCCAATTTAATAAATAAGTAGAAATAATAATAATAATAATAATAATAATAATAATAATAATAATAATAATAATAATAATAACGACAACAACAGATATAAACAAGTTTGTCACATGGGCACCTATGTGAACAACTCTCTTAAATGACACATGGGATAATTTTTTTAAAAAATAAGATAGTTTCTTTTAATTACAAATTATATAATTTTAAATTTATTCAAATATCAAAATTATTCACATTATAATTAAAAATCAGATCAATTTAGAGATATATTTTCTAAAATTAAAAATATGAAATATATATTTTATTTTTTAATAAATAATTTTAGTTGTTTACCAAATAATCTTATTTAAAAAATTATTTAATTATCAAAATCTTTCAAATATGTTTAAAAATTATAAAGGTTAAGTTTATTCAAATCTTTCAACAATCTCTTTATCTTGATTTAAAAAATTATCTTTTTAAAAAGTTTACATAAAACATTAAAAATTCAAACAAATTTATGTAAGATTTTGAAAATTCAAAAAATTTTCATCTTAAATCTTTAAATAATAAGATTATCAAAATAATTATATTCATTTGAATTTTAATTATCAAATTTATATTTCAAATAAATGTAAAAAAATTTAATATTATCTTTATCTCTTATTATATTCATTTTAAAATTTAAAAAATTAATTTAAAAATTATCTATTTAATCTTAATTGTCACTAAAGAATTCTTTTACAAATTTAAGACTACAAATATAATATGTTATACATCAACTTTTTTTTTTTATTTTTTCTATAACTTTTTTCTAATGTATATTTTATTATTGTTGCAATTTGTTTTTTTTTTCTTACAACTTTTTTTCAAGATATATTTTATTATTATTATAGTTTCATTCTTATGAAAAATAATATTTTTTAATTTATTTTTTCACATATTTTCTAAAATTTTTCATATTTTGTATAATAATTTAGTCAAAATTACTAAAGTAAAAGTATGTTAATACTTCTTTTATTATTTAATTTATCATTCAATAATATATATTTTTATTTTTTTAAGAAAGATATAATTTATTTTTATTTGATATAATCTTACAGATGTATAAATATTATTGTAAATAAAAATATCCAAAGAAAATACGTAATTTTTTTTTTGTTTTCAAAAAAATTATTTTTTAATGACAAATCAATATATATAAATTTATATATGCTATGAGTTTTAAAAATTTGAATATAATTTTAAAAAATAATAATTGATATATATATTCACATTAAATAAGTAAAATTATTTCGTATATCGCATATGTTATAATTTAATTAATTACAATAAAATTATAAGAGCTTAGATAATTATATTTAAGAGGTTTTCGACAGGAAAGCTAGATTTTTCTGTCTATGGTTGCCATCTCTAATAACTTTTTTAGAATTATTCACATCAGTTTTTGGCAAAGTAATACAACTCTTTTTCTAAACAAGAGAATAGAATCATTACAATCAGTTGTAAACGCTACAAAATTAGCATTAGTATTGGATAAATATTTAGACTAATGTCAAATAAGGGTTAAACTTATTATTTATTCTAAATTAGAATCTTATCTTTTCAAGATGTGTCAGAAAAGGACTTTTTTTTATGATGATTACATGGGCCGTGAATTTTAATTTACAGTGACAGATGACAACATGGATACCGAACTGGTCATTTCATTTATTCTTTTTTAAATGAAAAAAAAGAAAAGTTTACTAATAAAAATTTTTACATAAAAATAATTACAAATTTTCAAAACATCTACGTTGAGTGTTTTTCCTTTTTTTTTTTTTTGTTTTTTTTTAGAAATGAAGTTTCAAACGCTTTCTTGCAAACAAGAAAATTATTGTAAACTTTCTTTGGGGTTTGAAAAAAAAAAAAACTTGAAACTTTAGTTTTCAATTTGAGTTACTTCTTTGATTTAGAAGTCTCTTCTCTCTTACTTCTTAAAAAAAAAAAAAAAACACTAAACCTAACAAAAACTTCAAAATTTACAAACTCCATAACTGCTTTCTTGTAATTTAGAACAAATAATAGGTTTAATCTTTATTAATGTAACATTCTAAATGTTTAATCCTAAATTAAACATTTAGTCATTTATAATTAATATATAATTTTTTAGTCAAAAATTAAAATTGAAATATTTCTTTTTCAAATAAAAAAAGAATTTGATCCTTAATTATTTTTTTTAAAGGACAACGTTTTTAATTAATTTTTTTAAAAGAAGTTTGATCCTTAGTTATTGTGTCAGAAAAAGTTGAATACGGAAATTGAACTCTATAATATATTTAATCTAAATGTTTTTTTTTTTTTCTTTCTCAATTATTAAGTTCAATTGTTAAGTGATAGCTATCCAATTCTAGCCAATCACAAGATTGAGATTTATTTTATTTGATCGCCCTTTTTTCAAACTAGTACAAGTTTTAATGCTAAAGAGGGAAAGAATCATGTAATTTCTTACTTTGAAATAAATATCATGTACAACTAACTACCGATATCAAGAACTATAATGTCTATGTAGCTAAAATTTCATAATCAAAATTTATGGAACCATCAACTACTTACATGTTTCTATTAAAGATATTTTATTATCTTTTTAATATTATTATAATTTTATATACTAAATACACCCTAAAATTATGTTCAAATTTGTAATTGAATTATTTTAAATTAATAGAAGGTTTTTTGTCCATTTGAATTTTGAACTTGAAGTTTGTTTGTGCAAATTCCTTGTTAGCTTTGAATTTTATTAATTATACAAGCGAATCCAACTAATAGGAAAGTGTCCCTTCAAATAATTATGCAATTTCATGATTTCTTTGTTCATAGTTTAAAGGGATGAGTGTCAATTATTTACTTGTGGAATTTAAAAATTTTAATGCTATTGTATAAGAATTTTATTTCAATAATATTATAATTATATGAATACATGACATGAATTTGAATTGATTTTGTGAAATTTAAAAATCCAATTATCAGTATATAAAATAATAATCCTTCAATGTTACAAAAATTTATGAAAATGAAGTAGTTTTTCTTTTAGATTTTGTTTTTATTAACTATATTAATCATTCTATATTTAAATTTTGTTGGAATATTATTAAAATAGTAAAAGATAATTGATTAAGAATGATATTTAATCAATAGTTTCAAAAATTAAGTAAATAAAGCTATGATAAAGCTTCAGAAAGGTTTCATAAAAAAATAAAAAAAAATTGATTCAAGGCATGAAAGAATCAAATTATAAGATTTTTTTTTAAAGGAAATTATAAAACTTTTAGCATAGGCAGTCAAATGTCTGTATGTAGGAATTCAAATGCCACAAGATAATTTTGATTTTGTTTCAAGTTTACTCCAGCGCAATCAAGGGTAATTGACTTTCATATCTTGCAAAGGTAGGCAGTCGAATGATTTAACTAAAAAAAATCGATTTGTCAATACTGAAATTATATTATGTTTCAGATTAGCGTTAAAATAATTGAATGTCTTAATAAAAGAAATCGAATGCCTTTGATCAAGGAAACATTTTATTACGAAAGTAGTCAAATGCTTTAAATAGGAAGTTGATTTCTCGATTTGAAAATGTGTTTTCGACTTGATATTGACTTCCCTGTAAGATTCTGTTTGGTTTGATAAAGGATTTTTTGTTTTTATTTTTTTAAAATAGTTTTTATTTTTTATAAATTATATTTGATAAACAAAAATAAAAATTATTTTCTAAAAATACAACATTAAGAAAATAAATAAAATATTCAATAATATTACTGTTAATGACATCTAATTATAAATATAATATATTTATTAGTTAATGACATTAAAAGGTGTTTAAATATGAGAATTTACAAAACACAAGGAAAAATATAGATTTCTTGTTTTCACAATTGAAAATATTTTTTTTTATATTTCGATTCATTTATATTTATATTTTTTTATTTTTAATGATTAAATACATTTTCACTAGTATTTTTTATTTTTTAAAAAATAAAAGTAAAAATTACTCTATTTTTTGAAACCAAACACTACCTTGATTTTTTTGCTGCAATGGTTAGCTTCGTTTCACTTGAGTTTATTTGATTTTGAATCTATTTTTTTATTTTATTTGATTTAATCTGCATATTAAATATTTTAATTCAATTTAAATTAATTTTTAATCATAAAATAAAAAAATATTTGAATTAAATTAAATTAGAATTCTTATTAATTTCATATACATTTTAAATTTTATAAATATAAAATAATTTTATACATAAATATATTTAAACATAAAACACTTAAAAAATAATACAAAAAATTTTATTTTCAAAAATCAATAAATTAAATCAAATCAATAAAATTTAATTTGAATCTGTTTAATCTCAAAAAAATTGATTTAGGTTGGTTTTAAAAAATCTAAAATATGAATTAAAATAACTAAATCAAATGCAATTCAATCTATATGCATTCTGACCTAATTGAAAATGTTAAGTGGGAATTGGATTATCATATTTGTTATTGTTCTTGGTTTTAGGAATGTAAAAATCTTAAAATGCCCCCCGCAAAAATGGTAGTAACAGGTTCCAAAAGTATCCCACCAGACCGCAGCTGAATCCGACGCTTTCACCGATGCAACAACACGTCATTCGTCCCCATCAGCATAAGTACAAAAGTACAAATAATCAGCCGTGTTCACCCTCGTTAATTCTCTACAGAAATTGCAAAATCCTACCAATTATATATCTCCACGCGTATTCTTAAACAAGTCTATGTATGATATGGGGCATTCCGTTTTGATTCTGTGAGATTTTTTTTTAAACAACTTGACACCAACAATCCGTGAACCAATAACTCCACGCCACATCATCAGACAGTACCATTGCAAAGTCGTAATAAAACGGAATATAAAGGGTAAAATACAAACCAAAATTATCCCCTTTTTTTTTTTTAAAATATAGCAGTAATGGTGTTGTGTCTTGTGTGGGCTATGTGTCAACGGACGCCAAACAATATTCAAATTCTGCAAAATCTTTTATTAAGTTTCTTTTTATAGACAGAAAACAGAGTACCTGACAAACGCTGTTTTTTTTTTTTTTTTTTTTTCATTTTCATTTTCTTTCAATTATTTTTCTTTCCCTCCAATCATTTTCCTCTCTCTAATAAATTTTCTCTTTCTCTTCAATGTAGTGTTTAATTTTTTTTCTTTTGTTTTGGGTTTTGTTTTTAATCTTCTTAGTTTAGTTCTTTATTATTTTCTTTTCTAGTTTCCCGGCAAAAGAGAAGGAAGTAGAAGAGTATAAGAAAGAAATATCTCTGCTTCTACGAAACTCTCTTTCTTTCACTTTCACTTTCGCTTTCTAATTCCGTTTTTATATATATAATTTTGGGTGATCAAAGACAAAAACTTTATTTGGAATCAGCCCAGTCAAGTTTACTTCTTCAATGGACTCTCTTTAACTACTTTCTCATATACCATTTTCTTGTAAAAGGTATTTTTTGTACTTTCCTATTTATTTTTTTCCTAGGTAATTATTTTTGTGTGTGTGTGGGAATTGTCTATTTGTTTTGGTATCAATAACTACTAGTGACGAGAAAAACTGAGTGATGCTGAGAGAAATGTTTTTAGAAACTGCTGTAAAGGGCTTAATTTTGTTTCTGAGCTTAGAAATTTGTTGACTTTATTACCAAGTGAAGTTCTTTTTGAGCTGCTGAGTTTTGATTTCTTTTATTTATTTATTTATTATTATTCTTTTTTTTGCGGAAGTGAATTTTCCATTTTCTTTGACATAATTTCCACAATTCTTTTTTTGGGGTGCTGACTTATTGGTGCAATGTTTTACTGTTGATGTTATTTGATCATGATTATCAGCTCTTTAGAGCTTGCACTGTAGATAACCTTTTCTATTTTCTGTTTGATCTTGACAATTTGCTTACTTTATTTGGATTTCTGTTATTTATAGAGAATCATTGCATGATTGACTACACAATAGGGAATTCTAGTTAACCAGAATTTACAATAAAAGTTTTCTGATCAAGTACTGATTGCTATTTTGTAGTTTAATGTTAGCGACATGATTATGAAACTGGGAATCAGAAATTTCATGTGTTTCGGCTTTTGCACAGTATGGTGATTACTAGTTACTTGAATTGCTTTTCAGGAACTGCTTTATGGATTGGAATTCGGTGTGACCTTGAAATTTTCATGAACTCTTTTCAATATGCTATGCTATTCTAGGGTTTCTGCATAATCACTGTTGTATATGCTGAATCAGTCTGCATTATCATATTTTTATAGTTAATATTTGACATTCTTTGTCTACAGAAAGTGATTGAATGGAGCAAAGTTCAAAAGGTTTGATGTCAAGTCAATTTGAAGGTATTACTTCTTTCAGCAACTGGTTGAATCTAAGATACAAATGCTTGTGATCTTATTCATCTTTGATTATATATTGTTGCCAGATCTTGATCAGTCATTCATACTTGTATTATAGGTTCATCAAATACTCCTTCTGTCAACATTAGTAGAAAGTGGGAAACTGGTGCATGGGGAATCCCACGTGGAACTGACACATATAATTCATCAAGTGATGCAAGCTTGTTTTCTAGCTCATTACCTGTCCTTCCTCATGAAAAATGTATGTGTCAACTGTTGATATGACAATGTTGTATATTGTGCCATACTTAGAATACGAATGAGGTTTTCTTTTGCTAAAATGCAGTGAACTTTGTTGATGTGGAGCATTCTGGTCATTCTGTCGATGATAACTCACCTCATTTACATAAGCTAGAGCTTGAAAATGAAGGAAAGGACTTACTTGAAGATGTTGAAACAAATGTAATTGGAAATTTACTACCTGATGATGAAGATGAGCTCCTTGCTGGCATAATGGATGACTTTGACTTAAGTGGGTTGCCTAATCAGTTGGAGGACTTGGAAGAATATGATGTCTTTGGTACTGGAGGTGGAATGGAGTTGGATTTTGAACCTGCAGATAGCCTTAATATTGGTATATCGCAGATGAACCTATCTGATGGGATTACTGCAAATGGTATTGGTCTTTTCCCTCTTCCAAATGGTGTGGGAACAGTGGCTGGGGAACATCCATATGGCGAGCACCCTTCAAGAACATTGTTTGTAAGAAATATCAATAGTAATGTTGAAGACTCTGAATTGAGATCTCTCTTTGAGGTATTCTATACTAGTCTGTGTCCTAATTAAATTAACTAGTAATCTGGCTAATAGATCTCTTTGCTAATAATGGTTTTATTTCTTGGTTTTTTAACTAAGAACTATTTTGGTCTTTTTCTTTATTTATGTGCACAGAATGGTTTTCATCTTTATTACACTAGTATAATAATTATTATCTTGAAATTTATATGCTTCTTGCAGCAATATGGAGATATCAGAACTTTGTACACCGCATGCAAGCATAGGGGTTTTGTAATGATTTCATATTATGATATTCGAGCTGCGCGCACTGCTATGCGTGCGTTGCAGAATAAGCCGCTAAGGCGACGAAAACTGGACATTCATTTCTCGATTCCTAAGGTTTGGTGTAGTGTATTTTGTTTTATGTTTGAGTTTCACATTGTTGATCCCATCAACTAGTTTAGAAGCATTTTCTCGCTTGTAATAAACCAGGATAACCCATCAGAGAAAGATATAAATCAGGGAACTCTTGTAGTATTCAACTTGGATCCATCAGTATCAAATGATGACCTTCGCCAAATATTTGGGGCTTATGGAGAGGTCAAAGAGGTATTAGTTTTGCATAATTTGTTCCTCGACTGCTTTCAATCGCCATTTTAACATGTGTTCGGCACTTTCTGGTTACTTGTTTGGTTGTGAAAAATGCAGATCAGGGAAACACCACACAAGAGACACCATAAATTCATAGAATTTTATGATGTTAGAGCTGCAGAGGCAGCTCTTAGGGCATTGAATAGGAGTGACATAGCTGGAAAACGCATAAAGCTTGAACCTAGCCGCCCTGGTGGAGCTCGTCGAAAGTAAGTATTAATTTTAACTTCTTTGTGTTTGATGTTGGTACAAGGTCGTCCTTGTCAGATTGTTGCAATCAATGAGATGAAGAAATAATCTCCGATCAGATAAGGGAAGTTAATTGATCCATGAGCAGATTTTCTTGTTACTGCCTTTGATTTCACACACAAGTTCACAAAGCAGTCGTTTGTTCTGATCAAAATAAAATCTTTTTCTTGGAAGAGCGTCACTCTTGCCGTGTCTTTGAATCATAAGGACTGTTGACTGTTAATTTCTTCCAAAACTATAGGTAGTGGAATGCGGAATCATCTGATTTCTTGTAGGTGTTTCTTCAAGATGATCTTTAGCTGTTATAAATCCAGAAACACATGATATGAGCTACTAATTCTATTATGTTGATTTAATCTGGTGGGACAGAAATTTGGAATGAATGTGAAAATATAGAAGTTAGGAGATAAGATACTATCTTTCTGTACAGTTAACAAAAGCCAAAAGTGAATAGGAAAGATGGTGGAAGCATTTTTTTTCTTCTTTTACGTTAGTCATGTATTTATCCTTCTGAAGTTGGCAGAAAAAATAGAAAAGGATTGAAAGCTAGATTCCTAGTTTCTGATATTTTCTACACATTTCTATCTACCAGGCGTGCTTCATATTCCCTTTTATATCTTCCCTTCAAGGAACACGCTGTAACTTCTGAGATAAGAAGAATTGTAATATATATATGTAGCATTTAGCCTTTTTTTCCACTTTAAATCACAGTTCCTTTCTGATTAAAAATTCCGAAATTCAAAATAAGTAGAGTATCATAGATTAGTAACCGGGAACAGGAACTGCCAATTCTTGAACAATTATGGAGAAAGGGGGAGTCATGTGTTGTGACTCTCCTAGAATACTTTCACAAATACACTTAGAATGTTTACTGCTTGTGGCAACTGGACAACATTCGAAATTGATTTTCCTTATTTCAGCTACCTAAATTTGAAGTATACACTTTCTATACTTTATTAACATTCTGCACCAGTTTTCTTTGGTGTCTGAAACTTTTGTGCATATATGTAAATGTTTAAGTCTGCTATAGTTGACCGTCCAAAAAGGAACTCTGCTATCTTTGATGTCTCTTCTTTATTAGCTTGATGCAGCAGCTAAGTCAAGAGCTAGAACAAGATGAAGCTCGAAGTTTTAGACATCATGTAGGTTCTCCGCTTGCAAACTCTCCTCCAGGTAACTATCCTAGATGTTCTTCAATTTATGTGTACTCAACAACTTTTTGCTCAATACAATCAGTTCATTCTGCATCTGCTGAAAATGCATTTTCTATTATTAGCTGAATGATGCACTGCTGTAACAGGTAACTGGGCACAATATGGCAGCCCTGTTGAACAAAATACTTTCCATGCTTTCAGTAAATCTCCGGTTTTGGGATCTTTCAGTCCTGTAAATAACAATAATTTGCCTGGACTAGCTTCAATTCTCCCACATCATGTGCCTAACTCTCCAAAGATTGCACCTATTGGTAAGGACCAAGGGAAGACCAACCATACAAATCCAATTTATACTAATACTGGAACAGTGCAAGGAGCAGCCTTCCAGCATTCTCGATCCTTCTCTGAGCAGAAGGTAAGTGCGAGTCCTGGAAGACTCTCTGCCTTTCCTGAATCTAATTCAAGGTCATCTGGTGTTGGAACATTGACTGGTCCTCAGTTTCTTTGGGGAAGTCCCACTCCGTACTCTGAGCATGCTAGTTCTGCTTGGGCAACATCATCAGTGGCACACCCTTTTTCATCAAGTGGACAAGGTATTCCATACACAAATCGACATGGCTCTTTTCTTGGTTCAAGTAACAACCATCATGTGGGATCTGCCCCTTCTGGTGTGCATATTGATAGGCACTTTAGCTATCTCCCAGAGTCACCTGAAACATCCTTTATGAGCCCTGTTTCTTTTGCTGGTATGGGTTTAAATCGTAACAACGGAAGTTTATTGATGAATATTGGTGCTCGTGGCACTATGGGTGCTGGTGTTGGTCTCCCAGGAAATGTAACAGAAAACGGTTCACCTAGTTTCAGAATGATTTCAATGCCAAGGCGGGGTTCTATTTTCCTTGGGAATGGTTCTTGTCCCGGACAAGGAACAGTTGCCTATGAAGGATTGACTGACCGCAGTCGAAGTCGGCGAGTTGAAAATAATGGAAACCAGATTGATAACAAGCAGCAGTATCAGCTTGATTTAGAAAAAATAATTAATGGAGAAGATATTAGGACCACTTTAATGATTAAAAATATCCCCAACAAGTAAGAAAAAGTTAATGAATGCTGAAGAATTTTAATGTTTTATGTAAAATGCTTTTTTTCTTGATGGTTTCTGCTTTTATTCTATTTCTTTAGGTATACTTCAAAGATGCTACTTGCTGCCATTGATGAAAATCACAGGGGCACTTATGATTTTCTCTACTTGCCAATTGATTTCAAGGTACTTTTGCATGGCGATCTTTGACATGTTTTATGGTTATGTCAAGTTGAAACTGCTGGTGATTATTAATTGACTTATCCGATTGCAGAACAAGTGCAATGTAGGTTATGCCTTCATCAATATGATCTCTCCTTCACATATTATCTCCTTCTACCAGGTTCAACCTTTGGTCCCTTTGTTAAGAGTGTGAAAAGAGTAGTGTATATTATCAATAAATTAGTATTTTTAACATCATAATAAGTTTATTAAAAAAAGCTAAATTAGTTGGTTATTTATATAGAATGGGACTAGGAGTTCTCTTCCTGGTTTTCAAGGTGATCATATACGGCAACTTAGCCATATAAGAGAAAGATCTGAGTTTCATACTTTCATACATGTATCTTCTTGGTGAAGAAAGAAAAGAGTTAATTCCGTGGAAATTTCTGCAGGCATTTAATGGAAAGAAATGGGAGAAGTTCAACAGTGAGAAGGTTGCATCATTGGCCTATGCTCGGATCCAAGGCAAGGCTGCCCTTGTGGCACATTTCCAAAATTCAAGCTTGATGAATGAAGATAAGAGATGCCGGCCAATTCTGTTCCATTCAGAGGGCCAAGAGACTGGTGATCAGGTAATGTATTTCAGTCAAGTTTTTCATAGGAGCTGGAGGGCTTTTACGAGTATTTATTCTTGTTTAACTCAGAATTTCCTTGCCAACAATAGATTAGATATATGAATCCTATTATTGGATTAATTTACGCTAATTCAGTCGGACATAGGCATGTTGGTAGAAATTCAGGCTAGAAAAAGTGTAAAGAAGGAATAAATAATTTTTAAGCTTGCATCTCTATTGTTCTACTTTATGTTTTACCTGCTTGGGAGAAATGGGGTGCCTGAAATCAATTCAAATGGACAACCAAGGAAAAGAGGGGAGGTGGGGTGGTTAGAAATAGGAGAATTTCTCTAACTTATTCCTAATATCTTCTGGGAATCAATGACCAAGGTAAAATACCTAGTAAGTTGTAATTTTAACAAATTGAGAGAAACATGATGTGACTTAGATTTGGGAGAAAACAGTTCAATCATTTTAAAAGTATAAAGCCCTTTCTCTGTTTTGGGTGAGGAATGAATCTGAAACGGCAAAGCAAATGATTAACCTCTGGTTGTGGGCCTATCGGCCCATATCATTATCAACAGTAATGCTGAATTATAAAAAATTGCATTGGTTACAAGTTGTTTTAAAAACTGTCTAAAATTCATGAAGATATTTATCGGGGTCATATTTCTGTCAAATTTTTCTGGACACCAGTATAAGACGGTGTGTTTATTTATATGTTTGTGATCTTGCAGGAAAATTTCCTCTCTAGCAATTTGAACATCTGTATTCGTCAACCAGATGGGTCTTATTCTGGGGATTCATTGGAGAGCCCAAAGAGCCTTTTGGATGAGAAGCCAGAGTTGAGTTAACAATACATTTGGAAATCTTACTCTTAGCTTGAGATAAAATGGCTATGAGTTCTAGCAAGTGGATAGGTGTCTTAAATGTATAAAGTTGGAAGAGAAATCAAAGAAGAGATGTATGTTATGCTTGTGTCATATCTGGTGTCTGCTTTTCAGTTACGGACACTCCATGGCAATTCACTAGAGAAGTCAAAATTAAATGAGGCAGAAAGTGTTTTGTTAACATGTAGAGCAAGAAATTGTTATTGAACCAGCGGTTGAAGAATAAGGCAGGGAGCACGCTGCTAAGAATTGAAGTTTCTTTGCAGCTGTGTGCAGTACTCGCCAATCTGTGCATAGGTCTCCTCTGGGGTTTTTGCTTTTTATCATTGACATTTCTTGGCCATTGATGTTGATTTGCACATATGGTTACTTGTACGTAAATTTTTGTTGGAGAATCCAAATTCCAGGGTGCAGGGGTGTTGATAAATTGTGTATAGGAGGGGGACAAAAAGAGCCTATAATCATGGTAAATCTAATATGCACCAGTGTTCTGAACAGGTGTAATTAAACTTGTATTTGTCAATATTTTGTCTGAACAGTTGTTTTAAAATCCTCGTTTTGTCATTGTGTTTGTCCCCGTTACATTTATGCATAACGTATTTATTAATTTAAATTTGGTGATCAACTAATATAGATTTAACTAAACATTGAAATAGAAGAAGGAATAAACATTGAAATAGGATAAAAGAAGTTGCATTTTTTAAGAATTTGTTAAATATTATCTTTTGAGAATGATTATATGAATTAATTTAATTAAATTTTTAGTTTCTCACTGAATATTATTTAAGAAACTACCACAAGGACAAAAGGGGAGGGCAGAAAACAAGGTGACGTGTATCCAATCATGCATGTGATTAAATACCTAAGGCTTATTTTACTTATCTTCGTTCGGTAAAAAAAATAAGAAAGAGGAGGGAAAAAGAGCAACGGTTAAAATATAATGATTGAGATATTAAATGTTATATATTATTATGAATTTTAATTATTAAATTAAAAACTTTATATTCATCATTCTTTTTATTAGGAGTGTAATAAAATTAAATTGAGATGATATAGTAAAAAGTTTGAGCTTATGTTTGACTTTTAACTCGTGTCTTGATATTTGGTTTGAATTCGATCGAGTTTTATTTTTTTAGTTCGAGCTCAATTTGTTATTAAAATCAAACTACTCGAGTTTATTAAATTAAATTCGATTAATATTTAAAACTAAACTCGATTTTTATATTTGATAAAAGCTTGATACTCGATATCGATATCTTTTACAATTATTTTTTTATCAAACCTAATAAAAAAGGTTTTGAATAATCTCTCGTCATTTTTTAAAAAATGTTTTGAATAATTTCTTACAAAAATTAAATAGGACTATTCAATGTATTTTTGATAAAAAATATCTTGAATAATCATTTTCAATTTTTATGAAAGGATTATTCAAGGCATTTATGATAAAAAAATGTCTTGAATAATTTCTTTCAATTTTTTATTAAAAATTATTCAAGACATTTTTGCCTAAAAAACGCTTTGAATAATCATTTTATAAAAAAATGAATGGGATTATTTTAGGCATTTCTAACAAAAAAATACCTTTAATAATCACTTTCAATTTTTATGAGAAGATAATTCATGGTGTTTTTGACAAAAAAAGCCTTGAATAATCCTATCAAATTTTTTGGAAGGGATTATATATATATATATATATAATTGGATTGTCCAATACGTTTTTGACCATAAACACATTGAATAATCCCTTACAAAAAATTGAATGAGATTATTTAAGGCATTTATTGAAGGAGATTATTCAATGCGTTTTTGACAAAAAATACTTTGAATAATCCCCTTTAATTTTTTTATTAAGGATTATTCAATGCGTTTTTGTCCAAAAAATGCCTTGAATAATCCTTTACAAAAAATTAAATCGAAATATTTCACAAAAAAATGGAAGGGGATTACCTTGAATAATCCCCTTCAATTTTTATTAAAAAATTATTTAAGGTGTTTTCTGGTAAAAAACACATAGAATAATCCCCAAAAAAATTGAAAGGGATTATTCAAGGTGTTTTATGCTAGAAACGCTTTAAATAATCATATTCAATTTTTGTAATAGATTATTCAAGACATTTTTATTAGAAAATGCCTTGAATATTCTCATTCAAATATATATAATAGAAAAGCTCAATTAGGCTTGCAAGCTATTCGAGTAAGGTATTAATATGCTCGAATTCGACTCGTTTGATGAGTCGAGTTGCTCGAGCTCGAGTTCGGGTCATAATTATTGAATCAAATTCAAGTTTTAATCAAATCAAATTTGAGTAACTTGTAAATACTAATGTATCATTTACACCTCTACTTCTTACTAATCATAGTTAAATCTGACCAAACTAAAAGTCATATAAAAACTTTTGGCTCATAAACAATTATGGAATATATGATTTTTTTTCATTTTTTATTTTAAAAAAATATTTTTTATACTTGAAACTATCAAGATTTTAACTATAATCACTAAAATTAATAGTACAATATTCTATCAAAATATCATATGTTGGCAATTTTATGAATCGAACAAGATTTCTACCCAATTTGATCCAATTTTTACCACTACAATTAATCCCAGGCGATAACTATGGATGCTTGTTGCTTCTTTTTCTTTCATTTATGCACCTTTTGTGTGGTTATAAACTCGAACGTATTTATAGTTTTAGATGTTGTCATAATGAAACTACAAATGTCATACTTTTTGTATGAGAATTAAGTAAATGTCAAGCTTTTTCTACTCTATGCTTGTTCATAGGTTTCCAAAACATTTGTTGCTCAAACATCTAAATGCATGCCAGGAGCACTCTTGGAAAATAGAATGTTCATTTCTTTTTCCATAATATTTCCACCAAAATATTTTATACATTTTCATTGGTATACTTTGTACAACCAAAAACATGATTTTAGCAGTAGCTAAGGAAGCAACAACAATTTGAGTGACAATCATGAAACCCCTATTCAGGCTTTTGCAGCTAATTCCAAGCAGTCCACAAGCGAATTGCATCTTTTTTGAAAAAAAGCCATTTAGGTCTCTTTGAATTACTCTGACTTCTCGTTTTGAAAATAATGTGCCTCTTTCACCGAATTTATAACAGAAAAGTTAAATTCAATAGTTGGTATTTAATGAAGAAAATTTTTTTAAGCTAACAACATTTTAGGCACCTCATCTATATCTGCTTCAAATATGGTTTTGATATCAATTGTTAGGTAAACAGTTTTCAAACAATTCAATCATTTATGCAAACAGAAGCATAATCAAACAACGAAATCATCCATATACTAGAAACAACTTAACATGGTTTGACACAAATTTTTCCTTTCCATGGGCTAGGAAAAAAACAATCATTAATTATAGAGAATTATAAATTTATAATCAAATTAATCACAAACTAATCTCTAAGATCCTAATCTAAACAATCACAAATACTCCCATTTCCAAGAGAATTGCTATATGTGGCTATCGAGATAGCCACAATGATGTATGGATAATGGAGGAATATTGTGTGAAAGAGTTGTGGGTTAAGTTGGTCACAATTCCATCTGTGCAACTATCATGTCCTATCATGTAGAGGCTAAAACCAATTTGTTTTTTTTATGCTGGTGAATTTTTAATGGTTATTCATGATAAACTAATTTTGTTCTGCTCAAAAGATAATATATTTGAAAATCTTGTAATTCATCACATTAGTGACCTTGTTGGTTGTTTTCGAGAGTAAAAAAAATATTGCATCCAATTTAGCACTTATGTGGATAGTTCATATACTCTTAGTGTATAGATGGTAGCCAAAAAAAAATCGATGGCATTCATGACGTATATACTTCTAGTGGACAGTAAAAAAATCACCAAGCTTGTCTATACTATAATAAATTTACTCTCTCTTAGCACGTACACTATTCCTTACCCTCTTATGCTCTTCCTTAGTCATTGGATTTAGCCAGAATGCAACCTTTGAATATTCCTTATGATAATTAGAGGGACCCTATCATCGTCATCCCCATTGCTGAGCCAACCTCCCTTTGAAACTACTTTATAACTCCTTGAACCCTTATGCTATGTTTGGATAAATATTAATAAAGGAAAGGAAAAGAATGGAAAAGAAAGTTTTTTAAAAGAAAAGAAAAGATATATGTAACCCTTGTTTGGATAATTAAAATTAATAAAGAAAAAGAAATGAAAGGAATTCTAACAACCATTGTTTGGATAAAGAGTGAAAAAGAAAGGAAATGATTCATTATAATAATTTTTTTCGATTATAACATTTCATTGCTTGTGATTTTAGAGCACTCTTGGACTATGGTATATTTGCTATTTTGTATGGCCTCACAATTACTGCTATATCAATGGTTTTTAATCAAGTACAATTGGAAGATATTTTACAAACATTCATTGATGAATTTTGAATTAGTCTGTCATATTATAAATCTAAAAAATATATCTATTAATATTCAACCATTCATCAAAATCAAGTCACCAAAAAATTATAAAAAAAATTTTATATTGGAAGAGATATGTGAAACTTACTTAAAAAAGAGATGACTTTAAAAAAATTATAGATAATTGTGATATGTTTAGGTTTTCTTATTAAGTTTTTAGTATTAATAAAAAAGATGAACATAATAGTCTTTTTATAAAAAAAAATATTTTTCAACTTTCCTTTCTTTAGTTTTTCCTTTAAATTGGGGTATTAAAAAAATCAGGTTTACAAGGGAAACCAAAAGTTTTTGGTTTTCACATTTTTTCCTTTCTTTAAATTAAAAATTTATGCAAACAAAGGAAGAGGGTTTTGTTTCCTTTACATTCTTTTACCTTACTTTACTTTCCTTTCTTTCATCTGCCCTCAATCCAAACAGACTGTTAGAGTTCACACTAAAAGACATTATAAAAGAAAAGAAAGAAAATGTATCAAAGTAAGGATAAGGAAAGAAGGTTAGATGAAAAAAGAGAAATTTAAGGTTGGTAAAAATAAGTCAGCTTGAGAGCAAAAAGATAGCAAGTTGAAAAAATAAAAGCCTCAAGAAACCTTTTATATAGCCAATGTTCAGATCAGATGAATGATCCAAATTGTGTCACATGTCTGGATGGTTACAGAGGATGACTTTTCGCCTTTTCAGCTTTGAATTTTTACTACCCAAATACCTCTCTCATTAAATGCAATTTTCTAATAGCAGATGAGCAAATTGAAATTTACACCTATCCAAACCGATCCGATCAATTGTGAAACCCATAATAGACCGACCAAATGGATTAGTCTTCAAGTTAACCTTGTACTAGATCTGTTAATCAAATTCCAACACCAAGAAAAAAAACAAGTCTCACATTGAATGAATGAATCATATTGGTAATGATTCACAAACTTGCTTAGCTCAACCTTAAGCCACTTAGACACAAGGTTACTCACCTCTGCTGTCTAGAACAGACTAGTCAAGTGTATAACTCGAGAGACTAAGCTCAACAACTATGACCACATGACAAGTTGGTGCAATCAAAAGTGGCTACCACTACTTTCAACCTATAATCGATCATAAACTTCCTCCACCCGACTCTTACATTAGCCCTAAGAGCATTCAACCTCGGCAATGTGAGGTTGGGCACAAGATATGAATTTTCAAAACCTATGCCAAAAATACTCGAGGTCGGACTAGCAAACATGTATGCCAAAAAAGTTTAATTAGACACGTATCAATCTGATACTCAAACCGTTTGATGGAGGGATAGAATGTTAGAGGCTTTTTTTAGGTCTAGAGGACAAGTTATTCTTTTCCCCCATTAGAGACTATCAATAGATGTAATGGGCATTTTTTATTTTTGGGTCAACTTGAAATATCAGGCCAACCTAACATATACAGTGCCACATTAGCTTGGCCACGTCATTATCTTACCCCATAGACCACTAACTTTTCGCTTATAAATGAGCCATCTAGGTACTATCTAACCCAATCTAATTCTCTTTTTTGTTTTCCTATTTGCTTTTTTTTTTTTACTTTCGACTGACCTCTAACTTGAGCATCGGAGCTTAAACGTAAGGAACACTTCTTGCCTTGTTCCTAGTTACTCTTTTTTCCTTGTGGTTTTAGGGTATTTACCCTAAGCTCGGAGCTCAACATAAACAGTCATAAATGACAACTTCAAGTGCTCAACTTCTGTGAGTTTTCCTATTTCTAATTTCTTTGTTAATCTATCCTTTGTTTTGGTCATGATCAATAAGCATAATCAATCTAGTTGTCACCTAGTGTCCTTTTTCCTCTAGTTTTATAAAGCTTAATGTTAATGTATCTACCTTTGGAAAGCTTGGTCTTACCGTTATTGAAGGTTTTATTCTAGGATCACACAAGGTTTATCAAAAAATTTTTTTCTATGCACATTGGAGTGAGACTCAAAATTTGTTAAGTTCCTTGCCATTAAAGAGGTTTTTTCTGTTATTTTCTTCTTTTCTTTGGGTTTCTACCTATAAAGTCATTATTGAAAACAATTAAAACAAAGCCATTCATTTGTCAAACTTTCATTTGTTTGTATCTTGGTGTATACAGTACATCTTTAATCATATTGAACGCCTTAAAATTCGAACAAACAGGATCTTATTCAAGCACATCTTTCATGAAGCTAAATCAATGGCTGACGATTTGGCTAAATCTAGGATACACTATCCAAGTGCACAAGTGTCGTGGTTTTAGTTTTTAGTTTCATGGGTTTAGTTGAGTTGTTCCTTACTTTATTGCTTACTCTTATGTGTTTTTTGTTTTTCAATTTAAACTTCCATCTTTTTTAATTAATAATACTCATTGCCTTTAAAAAGAATAGCTCAACAACCATTTCCTTAAGATTAACACTAAATTGCTTCTTTGTTTGATATGCCTCAATCCAAGTGACTCATTTTTAGCTTTTAACAATGAAAAATTAATTTATTTTATTCTATTTTATTCTCTTAAATTTTACTAGTTGATTTTATGACACTTGATAGTTAACTTGAAACTTATATTTTTTTTTACATGCACTATAATATTGAATTTTTGGATGTCAAAAAATGAGTTATCATGGTGAAAATTAGTGAAGACAAAGAAAGATATTGTTTATCCATTATATATATATATATATATATCTTTTGCTAATCAAATTAGCTTTGAATCTTTCCAATTACGACTTTAAGTATTAAAAGAGTTTTTTTCACTAATGAAAATAATGAAGAGTGGATTGCAAAATTGAATAAGAAATAGTTTGATGAATGATTGCTTGATTAAATATATTAAAAAATTGTATTTGAAATTGTTGATAATGAAGCAATTATACAATAGTTTCAAAATATGAAAACTCATCATGAACAAATTGTAAAAACAATAATGTTAGTATTAAATTGATCAATGTTTTGAAATAACTAAAACTTTAAGTGTGATTTTCAAAATTAAATTTGTTTTTAGATTTTTTTTGTGTATTTGAAAATGAAATTCTCTATGTACTTCACTTGAAAATGTAAGTTCAATTGATATTCAAAGAAAAATGTTTTTTCTTGGACTTAACATAACCTTAGCGTTATAAAAGAGGATTGACTTTCTCAATGTTTAGAAAATGAACGATTTTGATCAAATGAGTTTTGGAATAAAGTCAATCCCTTTTAAAGGTAAAAATACTAAAAAATTCATGTTTGTGAAGTATGAATTGATCCATTCCTTAAAAGGACCAATCCTTTATAAATAAAATTTATTTTAGCTAGAATTTTCTGAAAGGTTTGTTCTCCCTTATGTAAGGATCTATCCTTTAGCCTTGTAATAGCTAAATTTCAAATTTGTACCAAAAGGATTGACCTCCTTACAAAAGATTAACCTCTCATGAAAAGATTGATCCCCACCCTAAAAGGAAAAATGCCTTTGTCTTTAATGATCAAAATTTTCAATTTTGAAACAAAATAATCGATCTTTTATAGCAAAAGATTATCTTCGATGTGGATCAAATTTTAAAAAAACCAAAATTTGAAAATTTCAACAGTTATTTCTCATTCAAATTATCCACAATAACTAGAATTCATATCCCACTAGAAAGATTCGAGATTAAAAGACATCATCTAAAAGTATCAAATGATCAAGAAATTGTACCTAAACTCAGCACATTCCTACCTATTAAAAGTTTCTATTAGTCTGCAAAAGCCTCAATCTACTAGAAGATTTATAAGTTAAAGGGAGTGAAACCTTTGAGTGAATTTTGTATTAGGATTTAGTAAAATCCTAAAAGAGGATTTGGTTCAGGGAAAAGTAAGATTTTGGGTTGAAGTCCTACTTTTTATAATTGATTCCTTAGTTTGGTTCATAAAATATGATTTTTGAAGTTTTCTAAGATTTTAATAGTGTTAAGAAGGAGGAATAAAAAACTCTCATCTTTTAGAGGATTTTTTAGATTTCAAAGGAAAAGTGAAAATTTATCCCAATTTATCCTCAATTACATTTTCAAATTATATAGACAATATTATTTACTTTAGAAACTTAGTAATTTTTTTTATAAAATATTATGAACATAATTTTTTTTCTTGATACAAATATCATGTTTTTTAGATTAAATATGTGATCTTTGTTATATTTTCAATAAAAATTGAGTTTTTAAGATTAAAAATACGATTTTAAGTGAAAAGATAATAAAAAAATCTATTTTTTAATATTTTGCTTGTTGATATATTATGAGAAAATTTATAATTTAAATTTTCATAGTTTCAATAAAGACTATTTATTAAAGATAAAATCCATAGTTTTTGTTAAAAAACACAACTTTTTATGGAAAAAAAATAGCCATTTTATATTTTAAATAGAGTCATTGTTATTGAAAACCTTGAGAAGCTATGATTAAAGACGCCATTTTTGTTAAAAATATAAAAAAAAAAACTAAAATTTCAGAATTTAACAAAACCAATGTTTGTAAGATAAAAAAATATATATGGCCTTTGTTTAAAATATGAAAAAAGTTATCTTTCAAAATTCAACAAAAATGATATTTTTAAGATAAAAAAATATAGTTTTTGTTAAAAATATGAAAAAAAAATTATTTATTAAAATTATTTTGTTTTAACAAACACAATGTGTTATTTACATGTTACGTGTTACTTGTTATAAATGTTAAGTCTTATTCACTTCTTGTTCACATGTTATGTGTTATTTATGTGTCATCAATAATAATATAGTAAAAGACTTTATTAGATAATCTTATATATCTTTAATCTAAATAAAAAAATTACATTCTCTAAATCAATAAAAACCATGAATCACATATTCTCCTTCAATATTATTTTTCTCAAGATTCACTTTCTCTCCAAAAATCACACATTTTTCTTCGATATCATTTTTCTCATGAATCATTTTTTCTTTCGAAATTTTAGAATCTACGAATCAAATATCTCATGAGGAGTTTAGAGATTGCTATATAAACTTTAAAAGTAGAGATTGTAAAGGTTATATCTAAGCCTATAAAAAATAGGTTGTAAAGATTTAAAGAAATAGTGGATCAAGTTTTTTAGCAAGTAACGCTAAAGAAAAGAATGTAAGTGCCTAAAAAAAGGATCAAAATTTTATAAATTATTATATTTGAATTTTTTATTTCTTAGCCTCTATTTAATTTTAATTTGATTGTGCTTTGATTTTGCATTTCTTAAATTATGAAATTTTCACATTTAAATATATTTAAAATTTATTTTAAAAAAAATTTGAAGAGAATCCAATTTACCTCTAAATAGATTTATCTACACGTGAATTAATAAATATCTACAAATTATTTTTTTTATTTGCATTTTTTTTTGTAATGAAATTGTTATTATTTAAGTATTATGGATGAAAAATTTTATATTTACATGTTTTTGTATTATGATAGATAATATACTCAATTAATTTTTGACCAGATTGAAGATAATTTTTGGTTGCGCCACTAGTTTAAATAAATCTCTCTAAAATGTTAGCCTAGAGCTGGGGTCACTACGATCTCAGAATGGAAACCTTGCCTCCATGTTACCGTATGCCGATTTTTATTTTGCTCTGTTCAATCTTTTTCAAAAGAGGTTTTTTTTTTTGTAATTCTTTTTTTTTTTCTCATTGCTTCAAAAGTCTCTTCGAAAATAATATGACAAAAATAATATTATTAATTATCTTATTAAAAAATTGTAACTTCTTAGATCACATAAATAAGACTTTTCAGAGTAATTGAATATTTATTATTCAATAATAAGTACATCATATTTATATATTTTATTCAAAAATTTGAGTTTAAATTCATGTTTTTTAAATTTAAAAAAAAAAAGGTGAATGTAAAGTTTTGGGTTGGACAACTTGATGCCGAAACCAACCCAACATGGAATGTAGTGGACCATACATGCCATGGCCTGGAATATATTGTCTGATTATGTGTGGTTGCATTCTTTGGGTCTATTGAGTCAACATGGACTTATAGACTATACATGGTAAGCTAGTATGTCCTGTGCCCATGTATGCCAAGCATGACCCATTCAGAGTTGGGCGGCTTAAGGACGAGTCTTTCATATCTTCTCCTTCGTCCGAAACAATCTAGTTTTTCTTTTCACACTTGATTCTTATAAGAAAAGGATATCAATGGTGGATTAAATATTAATATACATATATATATATATAAATAAGTGATTAATCCTTTATAGTGTTTTTGTGATTGGATAATTACAAAATTATAATTAAAATATTGTAATTGAAATACTCCTTCTCATGATGTACAATGTTATTATTTATTTGTTATTTGATTTGTAAAAAGTAATAATTTTCTTCTTTAAAAAAAACTCCTAAAAACTCTTTAATCATTAGGTTAAGAAGTTGAGAACTAAATTTTTAATATAAAAATATCATCGGCACAATTCAGTTTGAACCAGTGAAAATTTGATTTACGATCAAATTATCTATCATTGGATTATATGAACTTTATTAAATAAAAGAAATGTAGGTTATGAGATTGAAACTGACAAATATGCACTTATGTGTAGAAGATGTTAAGTCTTCCCTGTTAAGTACTATCTCATTAAGGGCACAATCTAATTCGAAATAGTGACTTCTTGATTTGAGGTCAAATATTCTATCACTGAATTTAATTTGAATAATCCCTTCTAATTTAGTCAAAAAAAATTGCTTAAGCTAAATTCTTTTATAATACGGGGAGACTGTTTGGCTTAATTATGCCATAAATACTGTATAACTTGTATTTGGGAGGAAACTAGGCATAAGTTGGAGAAAGTTAGATGGCATAGGGTGGTTTGTTTTCAATTCGATATCCCCAAGCATGGCCATGACATGACAATACTTAACAGATTACTGATAAAACAAAGATTCAGAGACGAGAATTTAACTTTTTTTTTTTTTTGTAATGAGGAATTGGAATATAGAGATTATTTGTATTTAACATGTGATTTTGCTATGCAAGGTTGGACATAAATCTTGCATATATTTGGAATTCACCGCCTTGATCTACTTTCACAAAAAAGTTATCAACACAGTAAAAAAAAAAATAACAATACAGGGATTTACGTGAAAACTCTAAAACCAAAGAGAAACAACAAGCTATCAAATGCAAAATCACTATGTGAAAATTGTTATAATTACATAGAATTTATCATTCAACCCAAATTGATCCAAAAGTCTCTTAAGAGATTATTACCCAAAACCCTTTATACCCAAATACTCCTAGAATACAAAGAGAAGAGAAATAAAATAAATGAAAGAGAAAGAAAAGCTAATGCCCTTAACATGGTTTTTGATTTGCTTCTATGGTTACCTCTAAGAAGAATGGCAAGGTATTTATAGGCTTCCTCATCTTCCTATCAATACATCCAACGGGTAAGGTTAGTCCTTACCAAACACATATTAATTAGATGTACAATGGAATATTGGTTGGCCACCTATCATATTAAGTCAATTATATTTGACCAATTTACAAAAATTGGATTAATAAGATACTTGTTTAGCTAATTTTTGTTCTTTTTGTTCTTTTACTGATATTATGGATAGCTTGTTGCTCAGTGTAGTTGGTGCTCGTTGTAGCAAGCAAGTCACCCTGCTTCTTTGAATAAATAGAAATCTCATTTATAAAAAAAATCTTAAATTATTCATAATTAATTAGATTTATTATTAATTAATTATAATTAAGTTTATTTCTTTATATTGCATTTTACATTACAATCAAGTTTATGGGACAAAGTTTATCATGACCAATTATTTGCATGTTTTGAGGTAAGGGCAGCTTAATAAATATACAAAGGAAAACTTATTAATCTTCTTTTTCCTTTTTTCTTAAACTTTTATATTTGATTACACATATGGTATCGAAATTATCAATTAGATACTTAAAAAAAATTGAAAATTAAGTTTTGAATTATAATTTTGTCCATTTGCTACTAGCACCCTTGACTAACAAAGTTAATTAAATGGGTGATATACATTTAAAAATATTCAATAATATCTAGACTTAACAATTTTTGTATTTATGTGGTGTTTATTTTGTATCAAATACGTATAAAATATGAAAATTATCATATAACAAATCATATTGACACGTCGAATAAGAATCATATTTTTTAATTTTTGTTAAACTTATATATGGGTTCTGTTAAAACTTTAAAATCATATTATTTTATGTATTTTTTTATATATTTTTATATTATGTCATTGGATCACATTTAAAATGGTCAGGTTTGATAATATGACATGTGTCTAAAACAATCATGTCATTTAAAAAAAATTAAATTAAAAAATCTAGAAAAAAAATCCAAAAGATAAAGAATAAAATTTACAAATATAAAAAAAAAAAATTGTAAGAGTGAGGAAAACAGAGAGAAAAAAAAAAGGAAATGAAGAAGAAGAGAGGGGAGGGGAGGGTCAAGCTGGATATGATATGCCACGGCTAAAGAAGATCAATGCCAATTTATTTCATGTTCACTAGATTAGCACCCCTTACCCTCCCCTTTTCCCTCTGGCCTTCCCCTTCCCCTTCTGGCCTTCCCCTTCCCATTTCCCTCTCTTTTCTTTTTTTCTTTTTTTCCATCTCATATTTTGTTTCAAAATTTTTTTTGAAAGTTTTTGAATTTTTAATTAAAAAAAAAAGAAAAAGAAACTAAGAAAAGATGTCATATTTTATACAATGGCAAATTGTGATTGAATATTTTTGAACATATACATATTTGACTAATGAAATTTGTCAAGAACATAGTTAACCTAAATTGGTCTGGTTCTATTATTATATAAGACTTATAATTAATCCGCTTTAAACTATATTGAACTAAAAGTTCAATTAATAAATTGGTGAATTAGTTAGATTTTGTTGAACCAAATGAATTTTAAATTTTTTTAATAAAATGACTTTAAAAATTATGATTAATTTAGTTTTTATAATTAAAATTATGAATTATTGTGTTATTTAACTAAAATAATATATTTTGAAGTAAAATAAAAAAAAAAAAAATGATGTTGTCCTCCGTTGCACTATTTTTTGGGTACATAAGATGCGTGTACAGCTCATGAGAGAAGGGAGAGGAAGTCTTGGTTTAAAACTGAGACCTGTATGTCCTTCTAAGGGCTTCTTACGCACTAGTCCAAGGAGCTGAGTATATATCTTCACTCGCACTTTATGCACGCTAAAAAGTCAACTTAAAAAAACATAGCTCGTTTTCATTGCTATTTCTAGGTGATACAGTCACATCAAATTGAAGGATAAGGATTTGGTTCGTTAAAATTAAAACTTTATCGAACAATTTGGAGCTTGATTGATTTTATATCTAATATCATCATTTTGAAAGAAATTTTTCTTTTGTCTCTAAGTTTTTAAAGTATTTACTTTTGTTTGATTCTTTAAATTAATGTAGTTGAATTATTTGACAATTTGACTAGTATTTTCATAGTTTGAGTTAGGAGTTTAAATTTTAAATTTGTTATATATTTTTTAAATATATATATTTTTTCACATTTATTATATTATGTTATATATTTTAATTTTTTAAGTATTGAATTATCTATAATAGAATTTTATTATTTATCACATAATGAATTAAATATTTAAAATATTTATATTTTTAATATCTTTATTAATACAACAATTAACCCGATTAATCTATCAGTTGAATTAATGATTTGACGATTTGACACATTAAACGGTTTAATATTCGATTAAATTTTCATAATTATGGTCAAAAGTGTAATTCGTTGGATGGAATTATAATTGGAGTACTTAATTGCAAATTTAGTACTCTTTTATATTTATGTATTTAATTTTATTATTAATTATAATTAAACCACAAATCCAAATTGTTACATCTTAGCTAAAATAATCCTAGACTGCTCCCTTTTCACCTCTGCCATATTAGGTTCATTACATATAAACACACAATTATACCATGCAAAAGGATATAAACTTTTCATAAAGGAAATTACACTTAACGAAAACCAAAAAAAAAAAAAAAAAAAAAAGAACTGGTATACAAGAATATAATTTTTATGATTTTTACTATCATCTACTAAAAACAAAAAATTACACAACATGAAACATCTACTATTATTAAAAAATAAAAAGTGGAAAAAATATAATATAAAATTATAAATTTTTTACAAGATAATAATGGGCAATAACTACAACAACCTTAAGGTACGAAAATTATAATAATCAACTTGCACAATAAAATTAGAAAAAAAGTTATCAAGAAAAATTTTTTGCATGTGATAAGAAATCATAGTATAAAAATTACTAAGAGACACAATGCTATAAAGTTTTAGTTGAAGTGCTATTTATAGCTTATAAAAAAGCATATAAAAACAGTGGAAGATGCAAAGGTTAAAAATTAGAAAACAAGAAAATTTGAAAGAAATTTTTTTGGACACCCTTAAAATGTCTCTATGTACACTCTTTCTATTAACAGAATTTGTAAATCCGTTAAAATAAAAATTTATAATATTTGCAATAATTCTTGATTGAATAATTGTTTAATTAGATATATTGAGAAGAATGTGTTTGATAATATTCTTATTAATGTAATTATGAGTTTTTTTATATGCGAGAACTTTGGACAATTATAATAATATATCAATATATTATTTTAAATTTGTGTTTATAAATTTTTATATATATTATAAGTGGATAAAAAAAATTGTGAATCTACCACTAGTAAAAAATAGTGATAATAATTATTAAGTAGTAAAGCGCATAAGATTTGTAGACATCTCATTTCGTTTGGAGCATGTGATTGATTTCTCGATTTTGATCTTATCGAGATTGCTAGTCAAAAATCAAGTTTATTGGTTCTTTAGGCTCTAAATGAATTTCCCAGTTCATGTTTGGGCTTTGAACCCAAAATATAATCTCTATTTTGTTTAGGTTTAGAGCTCGATTATTGTTACATGGGTACGGGCAAGCTCGACAAGCATTTTATTGTCCGATTCTCTAATAAACAAGAAAATAATTAAAAAATAAAAAAGGGAAAGAAAATTAGATTGAATTTGTTGGAATCCCGTATGTAAATTGGGTAAAAAGGATTTGGAAATTACACTTGCATAAAATTGGAAACAAAATCATATAACCATTGACCTCAATCAAAGCGCAACAGAATCTCAAGATCCAAGTGTGGAAAATCTGTTAAATCCCTAAAATTTTATTAGAAAAACCCTATAAATCAAACTCGAGTCCACGAAAAATGGGGAGGTTTTTTTTCATCTAAGTTGTTTTTTAGGGGATCAATTTGGGATTTTGAGTTTTTGATTCTTAATCTATTTTTCTAGGTTGTGTTTTCATTTAGGTTCTTAGGAAGTTTTTGGGTTTGCTTTTGCAAATTTAGGTTTTGTTTGAAGAATTTGCTTTTGCATTGTACTTTGGAAGGGCTAGTCTGTTGATTGCTGGTTTTATTTGGAAAAGTTTGGATTTTTGGAAAAATCTAGAAATTTGGGTTTAAGTTTGAACTTCGAATTTTCCATTTGAGATTTTCAACCAAGATTGAAGTTTTCAGTTAGATTTCAACAAGTTCTCTAAAAGTCAATGACTAAACCTAGTTTCCAGCAAGTAGATCTGAAGTTATTTTAGAAAGAAAGTAGAGCAAAAGAAGTTAGAAAGAGAGAGAGAGCTGAGGCAAATTGAGGAAAAGGCTGGGATTTGGCCTTTTATACCAAGCTATAAATGATGTCGTTTAGTGAAGTACTTGACCCATTTGACTTGCGTGTGACCTGCGCCCCTGCTCGCCTCTAGGTCTAACCCGTTTCGCAGGTAATTCTTTTTCTTTTTTACATTATTTTTTGTTTTCATTTTCATTTTATTTATATATTTTTTATTTTTACATATATCTTTCTTATTATGATTATTATTATTATTATTATCCTAAACTATTATTCGACTTAGTATCTTAAATTAAACAACTTCTGTTTATTTATTTATTTATTTAAATGTGTTTGTTTTATTCATTTGTTATTTAAAAATGACCAAAATTTTTTTCTAAAATAAATTCATGAATCCTATCTTATCAAATTATTGGAAAATTTTTCATAAATTTAAATTTTTATGAATTCTACTAAAGTATTGGAGAATTTCATAAATCAATTAACTATTGAAGAATTTGTATCTTAAATTAAATTTTACCAAACTATTAGAAATATTTAATGCATTTTTTAAAAATAAATTTACAAGGAAATCTTACCAAACTATTATAAAATTTTACTAATTATTTTCTTGAATAAAATATATTAATGAACTCGATGACAAAGCCTTTTCAGAGTGGGACACTAGTTTTTGTGAATACTCATGAGGTGAGAAAATCATCCTAAATTGCTACCAAACTATTGGAGCAAATTTAGGATTAATTTATAATAATTAAATTATCTAGTAAAATTACAAGAATATTTCAAGGCTTAAATAATTTGAAATCAAACTAATATAATCTTTTGGATGGACGCTGTGAGAATGCTATAACCTTTTCACTCGTAATTGCACTCTTGAACCTAAAATCTGATTAATGGATTTTAGAATATACTATTTAAAGATACCTAAGTCAATATTAAAACTTTTTTTTAAATGGGATAGATTCAGTTAGGTCACAATCGCACCTAAACAAAAAAAAAATATTGATGGTGACTCTTAAAATCTGTCTAGCGGTAGGTTTACAGATCTATACGTTATGACAGTTTGATGACTCCGCTGGGGACATTAAGAGTCATGCCAGTAAATGGTTACTTATTATCCAAGCCTAACCTACTAAGTTTAAGATTTTTTTCCTTTTCTTGTTTGCATTTTATTTATTTATTCATTTTATATATCTGTTATTTAATTACACATGCATAACATAAGCTCTACACTCGAGTTCATCCCTTAGAAAAGAGTAAAGTGCCTACACCTTCATAAGATTTCATGTCTCGCATGGGCTAGCGAAAAACTCTCACTCAAATTTAACCATTTTTACTTGTAGCCTATAATGGATGAGGATTGAGATGCCTTACTAGCCTATAATGGATAATAATATAAGGAATAATTTGAGAACCCTTAGATTATCAAACCTTTAGACCTAGCATATAAGTAAACCCTAAGGGTCCGAAGTTAAGTTAGAGCCATGCTTTCCCTTGTGTTAGAAAATCCTCAATAGGATACATGATGGGAAATATATTTTGCTTGTAAATTTATATAGTTTCTTTATATATGTTATTTGCATACTAACCTTTATGTTGTTCTTTTGTATATATTATATTGTTCTTTGTATATATATCATGTTTACTAACCCTTTTTCTTTTATTGTATATGTATGTATTCATATCATTAAATCCTTCTTATTACATTCATGAATTTTTGCATTCAATCTCATGCATAATTAGGTAGTTTCATAAACATCCCTTTAAATTTGTATCATAATTGTATAAAATCAAGGTTGCAGGATAGCTCAACAATATATAACATCTGAGCCTAAGCTAAAAGAATGAAGCAAGACAATGCAAATTGCATTGAGAAGTTGGAGACAGCCCAAGAAGAGCTCAAAAAGGAGTTGAGCAAAATTTTGAAAGAATTAAGCAAGCTAAACAAAAAAATGACTATAGAAGAAGAGGTTAGACCTAAAAACCATCAATTACAAGATGTTGATCCTCTATATCCTCTTAGTTATAACTCATATCATGCCTATTTTACTTAAAGCATATCACCATAACAATTCACATTCCCTACAAGATACATTTACACAAGAATACCATATGCACCAACTCAAGGGCAATTTCAAAGTTTTGCTAAAAAAGTAATAGAGTCGATCTCGATCCCTAACTCAGATTACCTCAAGGAGAATGATAAGCTAAAATTGAAGGTGATTAAAAGTTTAAAGGACTCAAAGTCTTAACAAAAGATGAACTTGCTAGAAGAGAGACTAAGAGCTATCGAAGGTTTAGACTTTTATGATTCCATAGATGTAGTTAGCCTCTGTTTGGTCCCAGATGTTGTAATCTCACCAAAGTTCAAGGTTCTTGAGTTTAAAAAGTACAATGGCACTAAGTGCCCAATCATAAATGTCGTAAGTGATGAAAAGCTATTGATGCATATGTTTTAAAATAGCTTTATTAGCTTAGCTACAAGGTGGTATGTTTAACTAGATCGAACCCATATTCACTCCTGAAATGAGTTTGCCTAGGCATTTATTAGTCAATATCGCTATATCATTGACTTGGCCCTTGATCGTCTTTTTTTACAAAGCAAGGAGAAGAAGGTAATGGAGTCTTTTAAAAAATATACCCAACAAGAGATGGATATAGCTATTCAAGTTCAATCTCCTCTGATTGAGAAAGAAACTATAGTTTTGTTCATTAGCACCATGAAAGCACTATATTATGAGAAGATAATAGGAAAATCAATAAAAAATTTTACTGATATAGTGATTTTAGGGGAGATTATTTAAAAGGCTATCAAGAATGGCAAGCTTGAGGAAAGAGAGGCCAGTAATGCCAAAAAAGGTGGGATGCCTAAGAAAGAAAAAGTTGAAACCAAAGTGATGAATTTTGAGGGATAACAATTCAAAAGTCATGCTCCATATCCATCATATATTCATCCTGCTTACATTTAGCAGCTAATAATATTACACAAATCTCTTACCAGCCTTATTGCCTAACCATGAACAACATCACTTGAAGTCCTTATCAACCAACTTTTCAACCACTCACATATAGGCCTAGTTTTATTAGTACACTAGTCTCAAAACCTTATAATCAAGCTAGTAGTTTGGAAAGATCCAAGGGCAATCAAGAGAAAACTTACATTGATCCTATCTCTATAACATATGCTGAGCTATTCCTAGAATTGATCAAGAATGATGTAGTATCCTTAGTCATTTTAAAACCATTGAAGCTACCTTTCTCTAAATGATAAAATGTTAATGCCACATGTAATTACTATAATGAAAATTAGGTCATTTTATAGAAACCTACCCTACTTTCAAGTATAAGGTGCAAAGTTTGACTCGAGCAAATTCAGTAAGCTTTAATGAATCAGGGGAACTAAATGTCAATAAAGACTTTTTGCCCAATCACCTAGAGGCATGATTTTGGGAAGGTTAATTGAAACTGCACATTATTTTAAGATTTTTTTAAGAATATGGATCTATTTTATATACTTGAATTTCATCTTATTTTTCATCATTTTAATAAAAATGACAAATATGATGCATTTTCATGATATTTTCTCTTTTTTGTGAATTATTGTTATATATTTTTACCTTCTCATATCTTTTTTGATATCCATTTTTTATTTCAAATAATGAATATTTAGATAGTTATGACAATAATTCAGGATTCAATTTTGAAAACATCATTCATAATGATCTGATAGATAGATTGAGATTGTTAATAAATTGGGACTACTAAATAAAAAAAATAAATAAGGTGAAGAATTTTAAAAGTGATGCAATACATGTCTTTACAATAGTTCATTCACAAGTCTGTTATTAGTCAATCAATGTTCTCCATTGAGAGTATTCATATTTGAGTGAGAAATTGTCATTTTTCTTTCACCTTTCATAAATAGAGAGTAAAATTATCCCTTGTTACCCCATTTGAGCCTATTGAAATTTTTTTTTCAAAAAACCCTAGCCAAGGATCACCCCACACTAGGGTAAAGTTTGAAAAGCTTGTTTATCTTTAGTGATTTTAGGGGCAAAACTCTTTTGTGCTCAAATTTTTCTTGAAAAATGATGAAAAAAAAATTGAAGAAGAGATTGACGGCATAAAATGTCAATGTACTCTACATGAAAAAAAATAATCCTATGTTTGATAATCCTTTAAATACATTTTTGGCCTATTTTGTTCATTTCTTTCATAATCCCTCACTTTAGCCAACGTTACATCCCTTAAAAGTTCATTTTAATCAAATGTGAATACTCAAATTGAAGAATCATGAATTAAACTAATATAAGTTTGTCATAAGATTGTTTGAGATTTGGATCCAAGCGTTACTAATGGATTGAGAGTAACAAGAAATAAAAAAAAAAAAGAGAAAAAGATGTGCGAAAAATATGCAGATAAAAAAATGAGAAAAAAGAAAGATTTAAACTAAAAACTAGAAAGGGCGATTTAAGTAAAGATGAAAACTTAGAAAGACAGCTTTATGTGAGGATCTCAGGAATAAGAATAATAATTGGTTTAAAAGATCAAAGATATTGATAGAATGTGTTTTTGAAAGAAGATTTTGAATTAGAGTTCAAAATTGTTTGAACAGTCATTATTCTGGATGTTGAACTCCTATCTACAAAGTCACAGCATCTTGCTTTCATTTACATTTGAATTGTTCTTAATCATACTGTTTTTCAATAATGAAGACCCATTTTTCTTATTCTTTACCTAATGTCCATCATTTGAATGAATTGAGAAAATGTATCATGTTTGTCATAAATTGAAATGATGATAAATGAATGAATGACAATGTTTGTAAAAGATTTTTTCATTATTCTGAAAGAAATTTAAGATGAAAAAAAGTGAAAGAAAAATGATAAGATATTTAAAAAGGGCAAATAAAGTGACTTAGGGGTGAATACAATGATGAATTGGTCAAAATAACTTGTGAGTTTTAATCAAATGAGAAAAATAACATAGATCAAATGAAGGATGTTGAGAAGTTGAGAATGAATATATAAGATGGTAGGGTCTTGAGAATCTTGTTATCACAATTGAAATTTTATGGCATTTAGTGACATCCGCATTACATACATTATGTTTACATTGTATTTGAATCATTGATAATTGCATTTGCATCATGGTTGGGGCATGCATTGACTTTGTGTAGAGAAATTTAAATCATAGTATGACATTTGCATTATTGTTTAAGACATGCATTTGTATCATTTAGTGAGAATCTGAATTGCTATGTTTGCAACATGCATAAGACATTTGCATCAGCATTTATTGCACACCAAAGTTAACTTTGATTGGAGAAAATTTTTTTTTACTTTTAAATCTTTGAATAAGGAAGATCTTTCTTGATGAGATTTTTTTGATAAGGAAAACTTTCCAAAATTTTTTTAAATATAGAGCCTTTCGAATGAGAATCTTTAAAATTTTGATTGCAAATCTTAAAATTTTTCGAATGAGAATCTTTGAATATTGGCTATGAACCTTGAAATCTTTGATGTGAATTCTTGAAATTTTTAAAATAAAACTTTAAATTTTGCATGTGAATCACTAACAAGAATATTTTGAATGTGAATTTTTTAATCTTTTATATGAATTAAAGTTTGTAAATCTCTTGTGAATTTTTGAAATTCTTGTAAACTTGAATTTCTTGTGAATCTAAATTCTTATGAATCTTTCATTCTTGCAAATCTTTTATTCTTACGAATAAGAAAACTTTTGCAAAGCTAGAATCTTTGTGAATTTTGAAATCATTATGAATTTTTTTTTGCGAATCTTGGAGTCTTAGAATCTTTCAAATTTTGTTATGAAACCTTATGAATGTTTGAAGTTTTGTGATGAACTTTTGAATTTCCAAATTGTGAATCTTTGGATTTCAAGTTAAAAATTTTTAGTTTTTCTAGACTTAAACAAAATGGATGAGGAAAACATATTTTGAATTTTAAAATTCTAACGGCCTCTATTTTAAAGGATCTTTTCTCGAAAGCGATCTATAAGACCTCTGGCATGATCTTTAAAAATTTATGAATCATTTGATCTGGGTTCAGCTTAAATCATTTATATTTTTGACTTACAGTTTAGTCTTAATTACTTATATTTAACCTTAGTTTAACCTAGGTCATTTTTTTTGACTTACGGTTTAGTCTTAGTCATTTATTTTTAACATCGGCTTAGTTTATGTCATTTATTTTTTTGACTTTGTGGTTCAGTTCCAGTCACTTATTTTTGACCTTGGATCAATCTAGGTCATTTATTTTTTTGACTTTACGGTTCACTCCCAGTCACTTATTTTAAAGTCGTTTTGCCTTTGTTTAGAAGAGCTCATTTCCTATTTAAAGTTATTTAGCCTCTAAATAAAGAAGTCCATTTTTTATTTTAAAGTCATTTTGCCTCTATTTAAAGGAGCTCATTTCTTATATAAAGTTGTTTAGTCTTTGTATAGAGGAACTCATTTCTTATTTTAAATTCATTTTGCCTCTATTTAAAAAAGCTCATTTTCTATATAAAGTTGTTTAGCCTTTGTTTATAGGAGCCCATTTTTTATTTTAAAGTTATTGAGCCTTTATTTAGAAGAGCCCATTTTTTATTTTAAAGTTGTTGAGCCTCTATTTAAAAAAGCCCATTTCTCATTTAGAAGTTGTTATCCTCCCATTTCTTATTTAAAAGTTATTGAGTCTCTATTTAGATGAGCCCATTTCTTATTTAGAAGTTGTTAAGCCTCTATTTAGAGGAACCCATTTCTTATTTAGAAGTTGTTGAGCCTCTATATAGAGGAGCTCATTTCTTATTTTAAAGTTATTTATCCTTTATTTAGAGGAGTCCATTTCTCCATTTTTCATTTTAAAGTTATTTAGCCTCTATTTAGAAGAGCCAATTTCTCATTTTAAAGTTGTTTAGCCTCTGTTTAGAGGAGCACATTTCTCATTTAAAGTTATTTAGCTTCTAATTTTTTTTCCAAAAAAATACATGCTTATATTTAGAGGATTCTTTTGGAGTTGAACCAGACTTAACGATTGTCGATGTCTTTGCATCGTTTTTATTCTATAAAAATATGCAGAGAAGAGCAACCATAGACACCCTATTTCATCTGGAGCATATGATCGATTTCTCAATTTTCATCTTATTGGGATCATTGGTAAAAAATCAAGTCTATTGGTTCTTTGAGCTCCAAATGAATCTCCAGTTCTTGTTTGGGCTTTCAACCCAGAATATGGTCTTTATTTCATTTAGGTTTCGAGCTTGATTATTGTTACATAGGTATGGGCTAACCCGTAAGCATTTTATTGTCTGATTCTCTAATAAACAAGAAAATAATTAAAACATAAAAAAGAAAAAGAAAATCAGATTGAATTTGTTTGAATCCTCGTATGTAAATAAGGTAAAAAGGGTTTAGAAATTACACTGGCATGAAATTGGAATCAAAATCATATAACCATTGACCTTAATCAAACCACAACAAAATCCTAGGATTCAAGTGTGGAAAATCTATTAAATCCCTAAAATTTTGTTAAAAAAACCCTATAAATCAAACTTGAGTCCACGAAAAATGGGGAGGTTTTTTTTCATTTAAGTTTTTTTAAAGGGATCAATTTGGGATTCTGAGTTTTTTATTCTTAATATATTTTTATGAGGTTGTGTTTTCATTTGGGTTCTTAGGAAGTTTTTGGGTAGAGTTTTTAGTTTTTAGGTTTGCTTTTGCAAATTTAGGTTTTGTTTGAAGAATTTGCTTCTGGATTGTGCTTTGGAAAGGCTGGTTTGTTGATTGTTGGTTTTATTTGGAAAAAGTTTGGATTTCTAGAAAAATTTTGGGTTTAAGTTTGAACTTTGAATTTTTCGTTTGAGTTTTCTGGCCAGGATTGAAGTTCTCGGCTAGATTCCAGCAAGTTTTCCAGAAATCGATGACTAAATCTAGTTTTTGATGATTGGATCTAAGGCTATTTTAACGAGAAGGCAGAGCAAAAAAAGTTCAAAATAGAGAGAGAGAGAGAGAGAGAGAGAGAGATCTGAGGCAAATGAAGAAAGGACTGGGATTTGGCCTTTTATACTAAGCTATAAACAACGTCGTTTGGTGAAGTACTTGACCCGCTCAACCCGAGTGTGACCAGCACGCCTACTCGCCTATAGGTTTGACCTATTTTGCAGGTAATTCTTTTTTTTTTTTACTTTTTTTTTGTTTTCATTTTCAATTTATTATTATTATTATTATTATTATTATTATTATTATTATTATTATCCTAAACTATTATTTGACTTAGTATCTTTAATTAAATAACTTCTATTTATTTATTTAAAATCCTTTGTTTTATTCATTTGTTTATTTAAAATAACCAAAAAAATTTTTAAAAATAATTTCATGAATCCTACCAAATTATTAGATTTTTTTATGAATTCTACCAAACTATTGGAGAATTTCATAAATTAATTATTATTAATAAAATATTTTGTTTTGATCCTACCAAATTATTGAAAGATTTACATTTTAAGTTAAATCTTACTAAACTATTGAAAGATTTAATACATTTTCTAAAAATAAATTTACAAGAAAATCTCATCAAACAGTTGAGAGATCTGCATCAATAGTAAATCTGATCAAACTATTGAAAGATTTTACTAATTATTTTTTTGAATAAAATATATTAATGAACTCAACGATGAAATCTCTTCAAAGTGGACATTAGCTACCATGAATACTTAAGAGGTGAGGAAATAATCTTAAATTACAACCAAATTATTGGAGCAAATTTAAAAATTAATTTTCAATAATTAAATTATTTGTAAAATTACAAGAATATTTCAAGGTATAGATAATTTGAAATCAAACTGTTAGCATCTTTTGGATGGATGTTGTAAGGGTATCATAACCTCCTCATGTGTAATTACACTTCGTAACTTAAAATTTGATTTCCTGGATTTTAGTATTTATTATTTAAAGATACTTTAATCAACCTTAAGACTCTTATTTAAATGTGATAGATTCAGTCAGGTGATCAATTGCATTTAAAAAAAAAAGATTGGAGGTAACTATTAAAGTCTGTGTGTAGTGGTAGATCCACAGATCTATATGTTATGATAGGATTCTAATATTTAAAGCTGAGTAGGATTGTCAATTACATAGATAATATTGAAGAATGAGTAGAATTATTATTAATTACATAAATAATTAAGAATTTAATAAACCAATCGAGTGTTATTCCAAGGGTCCAATGAAAAATTGCAGCCCAATGCAAAGCAATTGATATTGCCGATATTAAATTCCAAATTCCAACACCTTTTTAAAATATATTTGGCTGGCATAACCAATTTTTTGTCACTTGGCTCAAGTTTTCTTTTTAACTTAATATGATTACGATTTAGAAATATAATAAATAAAAAAATCTTTAGGTAATTAGTAAATTAATTTTTATAAAATTATGAATATAAAAGAATTATAATTATAATCAAATATTATATTTATATAGAAAATTAAAACCACTCAAATAAATCAATTAACGAAATATATAACTAGACAATTTCAATATAAAATTAAATCAAACTCATGTATAAATACTTAAATTTAAGATTTATCTTTTACTTATCACTAAGTTAAAGTTTCACTCATAATAAATTATTTTTTAATAAAAAGTAATCAGTAAATTAAAATTATTATTTATATAGAAGTGATAACGGTTCGATTGGTTTAGATTTTCGGATAATGCATAAAATTTTAAAATTTTAAAATCCGATCCGAACTGAACTTTTATATGATCTGATCCAAACTTAATTCTATTGTTTTAATTCATTGATTTTTTAAATTTAAATTTATTTATTTATTTATATTTATTTAATATAATTTTTAATATATTTAAATAAATTTAGGTATAAAATAATTATTTTATTTTATAAAAATTTAAAATATATATAAAAGCTAATAAAAATATACAATTCGGTTTGGTTCGATTTTTCACTTTTCAACTCAAACTTAATATATATATTTAATATCTAAACTTAATCCAAATCAAATAAGAACTGAAACGAGCACTATAGCTCCAAATCGATTTTCAATTTTTTTGATTTTTTTCTCACACCTAATACATGGTATAAATCTTATGTCAAAGTGGTGTCCTTATGCTATATCTCACTTTTTTACATAAAAAAAGTTAAAAAAAATCATGGTAAATGATTTTGAAATATAAAAAGGTTAAGGTATCATTTGGTATCATTTTCAAGATTATCATGATAATTTAATGACTGAGGTAATCTAATTATTAAGATAATCTTGTCACTTGCGAACTGGAATTACTTTATTTGTTTAAGAATTATTAATTTTTAGTAATTAAAAATCACTGTATTTGGTATTAATAAAAATCAAACGTTACTTTGTTTTAAATTATCAAAATAATTAGGCGTATTATAATGATACATAAATCAATAATTTCAATGTTATTTAAAGATAATTATTTTGTATATAAAATATTTTTAATATTTTATTTACTTCATAATAAATATTATTAAATTATTAAATTAAAAATATATTTATTGATAGTAAACTATTTTTTTATTGTATAAATTATGTAAAAGATATTTGAATTAGAAAATAAAACCAATATATTAAAATTGAAAGATTATATTATAAATAAAATTTAAAAAAATCACACAAAATAGTTTTGAATTTGTTACAATGAATATTAGTTTGAAAATATAAAAATTATAATATAAAATAATTACAATTAATTTTAAAAAGAAACAAGTTTTTAATTTACATATTAAATGGATAATATTGACTGTTATTAATTTTACATATCACTTTACTTTGATAATAAAAGTTTCTCACATTTTTGGATGAAAATTAGATTACTCTCCACGACAGTGAATGATCTAATCACTCTTGGTAATTCAAGATTGTCGTCAAGCAAAATCACTAAGTGATTACCAAACATGGTGATCTAATGACCATGAGTAAATCATCATAATTTTATAAGTGGTCACCTTATACCAAACACTACCTAAGAGTATTAGGTATTTGAAAAAAAAAAAAGGAACAAGATATAGTTTTGAACATTCATAAAGGAAAAAATGCATAAGGAAAATTCGACAGAAAGTGTACCTAAAAAAAATTAAATTTTGCATAATTTTTTTTCAAAGTAAACTATACAAAAAGAAGATTTGGTTTATTCAAAATAAATTTATTCCTTGAGGTCTAAAATAGCTTAGAGCATAAAAGATTAATGTTTTTAAAACATTTTCCATTTTCCATTTTTCATTTTCCATGTTCTATTTTTTGTTTTTATTTTTATTTTTATTCTCTAAAAAGAGTTTTCATTTTTATTTTTAATTTCATTGAATATGCATTTGGTTATGAATTGGTTAACAAAGATGAAAGACTCCTTTTGAAAAATGAAAATAATGAAAATGCGTTTGAAATTTGAATTTTTTTTATTTCTAATGGTAGTACATATGAGTCTTATAATTATGATCATTAAATAGTTAATCAATTATGAAAGAACACGTTAATGGTAAAACAATATGGACTTATGAGTTTGCGGTGCAAATCTTTATACAATTGCTTTTTGGAGAATTCAAACCCTTGAGGGAGTGGGATTCGTAAATGAGAGAGCAACTTCCATGTTTTCGTCATTTTCTTCTTTGTTTTTGGAAAATAACAAAAAACACCTTTTTTTAATTCTCAAAATTGACTAAATTTCATTTTCATTCTCTATAAACATTTACCAAACGCTGTTTTTTTTTTTTTTACTATTTTATATTTTTCATAAAATCAAAAATAAAAATGGATATATTTTCTTAAATGACTTGATTTTTGTTCCTTATAATTTGAAACTTTTAAAAAGATAAGTTTAATTTAATTTGAAAACATTGTTATGAGTTTTTTTTTTAGTTTGCATATTTTGAAACTAACTAGAGTAAATATTGTTTTATCCTTTATATGTTCTAGTTGGCACTAATTTTATTTTAAAGGGTTAATGTAATGAATTATTTTTGAACTATAATGAAATATTTAATATGATATATAAAATTTAAAAATTTTTAATGTGGTACTTGAATTATAAATTTGTTAATTAATGTGGTATTAAGAAAACACTTTGTTTACCATATGTCATGATTTTGGAGTTTACCATGTTAGAATAAGTAACATATTAATTAACAGAGTTATAATTCAAGTATTATATTAGAGATTTTTGAAATTCATATATCATATTTGATTAAAATTCTAAGACCATTCATAACATTAACCTTATTTTAACAACTCATATCCTATTTATAAGATTATTTGAAAAGGGAAGAGGCCTTTGACCTTATTAGTCTTGAGAATATTGACACCATGCAAGAATGATTACCAAGGAACCTTCCCTTCTTTTATATATATATATATATATATATATATATATATATATATATATATGTCAATAACAATTATCCTCGAATGTGATTGATGAAGAGGTTTTTATGGTGAAGATGATGAATCATATCACATAATGAAAGCCAATGGAAATGGGTTGGCCTTGCGGTGGGTGATAACGAGTGATTTTCTTTATGAAAAACTATTCTCTTTAATTACATTTTAATTAGATTTTATGTATTTGTTTTATAATAAATTGATGATATTATTTTTTATATCTTTAAATTTATTTATTTGGTATTCGAAAGTATTTCATATTTATTTTACATATTATTAATAGTATTATTATTTACAAACTTATATATATTCATAAATTTATTCGTACTAAATAAAAAAAAGTAAAATAATATATCAAAATAATCGATACTAACATATACCATTTAAAGAAAACAAAATATTGTCAAGTATGTAATTAATAACTTTGGAGTTGATCTTAGAAGTTACAGGTTCAAAAAAATTTATACGCGTAATATATTTTTTTCAGTTAGAGATGTAGTAGGGGAGGGTTTAAGGTTAACTTATGAACTTATAAAAAGAAAAACAACAACATTGCTCACAAAAAGGAAGAAAGATTTCTATCTTTAACTCATTTTTAGCAGAAAGGCAAAAACTCTTAAAAAACTGAAAAACAGAATAGGTCCTTTCTTTAATTTCTTTCTTTTTGTTTTCTACATGTTATCTATTTAATATTCATCACTCACTAAACCTACACACCAAAAAATACAACCACGGCCTCAAAACTGATCTCCCCAGATTCATGTGCCCTCCAGCCAATTAACAGTTCGCCACAAACTGTTAGTTCACCCTAGTTAATTTTCATTAAAAATTAAAAACCTTGTGACAACCAAGATATGATAAAAGGAAAAAAAAAAAGGGATTATGAAGTAATCTTCATATGTTCATATATTCTATTTATAGTATCTGGCCAGTAGTAAAATAAGGCATGCCATGGTGATGAAAAAAGGCTGCCCGAGATTTAATTTGGTGACGGAGGCTGTTGACGGATATGGGTGTGAAGGCACAGCACCAAATACATTTGAGCCCTTCGAATTTGTAGTGTTTAAGGTGGAAGAACTTGTGCTGCAATTTTAGAAGTTATTTTGTTATAATTAACTGTTAATTGGATGAGAGGGGAAAGAAAAATGAAAGGAAATTTGTAGGAGGATGGGATAGAAAAGTTTACCTTGTGGATTGATACTGACATGTCTCACTACCTGAAACCATGATCAAAATGAATAAATCCCCAAATTCTATTGTCTATTAGCACATATATATATATATATATACACTATTAGTTCAGATAATTCAGAGTTCATTTTTTGTACACTATCAATAAAATTTTTTAATTCTAAAAACGCGATTTAGAGGTTGCCAAACATCTGACATGTCCCACTAACAGTGGAATATGTATTTGTATTTTTGTGAACATATCATTTATTTAGGACAAATATCAAATTTGTCACAAATTATATTTCAATGTTCAATTTTACCACTCCACAGTACTTTATTAATTTAATTTGATTCTATTTTATTTTCCCCTATTTCTATTTTTATTCACAATTTTGTCAAAATTAGCTTCCAAGTCTAGTATGAAAAGCTTATAACAATATCAAACAACCATTTAATCCAAATCTAACTAATGTTACTTAACTAACAAAATTTTTTTATGACACAAATTCAATCCATTAAAAACGTAAACGACAACAATCTGAATCTAAACCCCATCAAATCTCAAACCAATTGCCATTATATCTCCCTAATGGGACTGCACTTCATTTAGTTAATGATTTCTTATTTTATTAAATAAAGGAGAATATATTGATGAAAGAGTTAGGATGAGTATTTGGGAATGGGCAATCCAGGCCCAGCTCATTTATTTAGTTAGGATTCACAACTCAGATATGACACATTTTAACTTACTTGGATCAGTGTTGGTAGTGACAGCAATTCCTCCAAAATTACAGCTACTGGGAACTGGATTCTTCTGGTAATAACTGTTAAATGCATAAGAAGCATGAGCACCAAGAGTGTTCGGATAATAACACCCTCCTCCTGGCTGAATTGCTGCACAGTCAGCTCCACCATACCCACATGCATAGTCTAGAGCTACTTGTAATGCAGTTTGGGATGCACTTTGGCTAGCCACACACCAGCTGCCCCCTGAAGACACCGGAGTTGTCATTGTCGTCGGAACAGACATCGGAGTCATGGTCACCGGAGATGTCGGATCTGGATTCGAATTAGGATTCAAAACTGGACTGGATGAAGTAGGGGTTGTTGGAATTATTGTCGGTACCGTTGTTATTGGGGTGGTAATGTCCTTTTGGTCAGTCGAAATATTAACCTTCCTTGTATCACTTGGACCTGAACCAAGTTAAATAATAATAATAAAAAAAAGAGTTAGATATCTTTCTTATTTTTATGGTAACTAATCACCTAATCAGATTGAAGTGAGAATTAACATTGAAGAAATTGGTCTCTTAACAGATATTAAAACTAGAACACGATTTAAATGAATACAAAGGTTTTATTTGATAAAAAGGATAAGAATGAAAAATTTATTAATCTAATGGTTATATATTGAATTAACAATTTTTTGTCTTTATCTCTTTTTGTTTAGTTTCATCATTCTTATCAAACGAAGTCTAATGATTCAGTACCAAAGGAACAACTTCACTAGGAAGACAGGCAAGCAAAGATTTGATTGTTTTTGTATGCAATAATTAATGACAACAAAGAAAAGTGAAATGTTAAAAGTTCAAAGTTGAAGAACAATCATTAAGATTTTGAAAGAACAGGCAATGAGTAGGAGATTACTGTATCCTAATAGAAAAGAATACCTATTAGAAAGAGGACAGTGCTGATTTTTAAAAAAGAGAGGTATTGCCCACATGGGAAGGCTATGAAAATTCCATGTCCAGCGTGTAAAGCACTAAAAGTTTGAATTCGGAGAATAAAACAGAGAATACCAACTGCATCATTAATTTTGAAATGACAATTTCACAGCTGTGACTCCCATAATTCAAAGTTGCAATGAATTTGAAACATGAACAATAGGCCATTAACATGTCAAATCATGCAAAGAAAGCACAACGCAAGTGATAGAGAATTAGTGGAAACCTCATAAACCAGAAGAAGAACAAAAGAAAAGAAGAAAAACCAAGTCACCTGGACAGAGTAAGAGGCAGAATAGGAGGAATGTTTTAGTGAAAGTTTCCCATCCATCCATTTCTGTAAGGCCCCTATAACTTCCTGGTTCTTCTTCAACTCAATTCTTCAATCCTTTTCTGCTGTTGTTGGGACAAAGAAAAGCAAGGGATATCATAAACTAGAGAAGCATCAATGATCATGTAGAAAAGAAGAAGATTTTGGATCCCTTTGCCATGTATATATGAATATATAAATATATTTTGAAAGATATGTGCACTCCTGTGATTGTGTGAGAAAGAAAGAAAGAAGGGAGAAACTTGAGAAAGGAGACATGAGAGGGAGGGGAGAAGCAAGAGAATGGTGGCAAAGGATGGAAAAGGTGAGAAGGATGGTTGAAAAAGGAAGTAAAGAGAGACAATTGTTTTGGAATTTAGGTTTGGTATGTGGGTTGGTAAGTGATAATGGTAATGATGATGGTGATGTACGCATTTTTGCTCCTTTTTTTTTTTAATGCCTTGTCTCCTTTTAACTGTTTTATAAGATTATGGAAAATCATGAAGCCCTTATATATTTTTGAACGATCTTGTCTTTCGCAAGGCATGTGCCCCCCAATTGTTGTTGCCTTGTATTTGAAAAAATTAAGTTTGTCTTTATTATTGCAAAATCAATATTAGACAGCAAACTCATGGTCTTTGATCAGAGTGAATTGAAGAAATTATATGTTTTAAGTTCTTCCGAATTTGGAGTCATATTGAATGCTGATCAATAAATTCAAAATATATATATATATATGTTGTATAAAAAATTAATAATTTGTGTATTTATATTATGTTTGTAGATATTTAATTTTATTCGAATGTTCTTTAGTAAATTCACCAATTGGGTTAAATAAGTCCTCAATTTGTTTAAAATTCAAATTTCATTTGTATTTAGAATTTAAATTTGGATCAATTTTGATTTTATTATGAAATTTGATTTTGGATTTGGATAATTTAATAAGTAAATTTTAAAAATATACCATGTGGTTAAGGCTAAAATAAAAGTACTCCTTAAAATTTAAAATGTGACACTTAATTACCTTGTGCAACTATTCCGTTATCACTTGCTTAATGCCATTATAAACAAAATAATCAAATTATCATGCGTATAACACAAGCCACAATTAAGAAATAGAATCAGTCGAATAGTTAACAAAAAATTGAACAAAACTTCCTTTAATCAATTTGATCTCCATAAAAAAATTTTTTTTTTCAACAATCAATCCTCAAAATCAGTCAATTATTGGCAAAGAAAAGAAAAGTGTTTGAGTTGGTGACTGAGATCAAGATTTAGGTTTGGAGGTGGAATTGGTTTTAGGTTTAGAGGAAGTGAAATTTGGGCACGGTTTGGAGGTGTTTCATTGGATTCAACAATCAAATAAGGTATGTATAATTCTCTCTTTAATTTCAATGCAATTGGTTTTAGGTTAATGTTAGGGTTACCAAGTTTTATTTAAAACATTTGGGGATTTTTTATACTAAACTTCATATCAAAATTAATTGAGGGTTTTTGAAATTTTGAAATGTTATTAACTTCATATTGTCATAATGTGTATAATGCTGTAACTAACCCATTAAACACAAAATATGGAGTCATTACTAATCTTTTTTATCTAAGTATGATTGGCGACCTAAGTGTATCTATTCCTTCTAAGATTATCCTTGCTTGATGTAGCACCCCTCAAGAAAATAGGTTCTGATTTTCTAAACAAAATTGGGTTTAGAAGCTTGGTTACATGTAAGAAAAGTTGCAGCACCCCTACAATACCCACCCTAAAATGGTACCAATTAATCTCAAATTATTTTATTAGCCTTAATTCAATGGTCCTAATTTATTCCTAGTTCATTTTTACTAATTTATTTGTTTTTGTTAATTTTAATATTTAAAAATTAGACATATTTTTAGATTTACTCCAACATTTTAGTCGACCCTTTAAAAATATTTCTCACCTTAAGAGTATTAAAGTAACACACTTATTTCTTTGAAAAGACTCAATCATTAGATTTATTTTAAATATTTTATGGAATTTAAATATTTTATGGAATTTAAATATTTAAAGGCTTTGAAACTTTAAAAATAATTTCTTTTGAAATAAAAACATCTCATCAGAGAAAAGGTTTCATCCTTTAATCAAGACTAAACATTTTTATAAATCTCATTTTGAAAATTTTTCTTAACCCAATACTAATCACTTTTGTCATGAAAAATTTTTCTCAATTGAAAACTGAAATCTCATACTCGAAAAATTCTCCTCAATCGAGGGTCAAAATCTTATATTTCCAAATTCTCAAACTTTCAAAATCAAAATCCAAAGTAAAAATATGTAATGAATGAGATGAATGTCATGTGTGTAATACAAATAAAAGCACCTTTAATTATGGTAAATAGGCCCTCAAGCATTTCTCCAACTTCTTTCAGCGAGCTTTAGAATTGGTTATCAATTTCTCTCAAATAATTTTTATGAACAATATTTCACCACTTTCTTTTGACTTAAAGTATTCCATTTTTCAAAACCATTCCTTTTATCCATAGATCTTCTTCAAACTTTTTACCTTGACCATTCTTCTTGTTTCAAAAAGTTATTCTTATCATAATGATATGAAAATCACTTATCTCTTATCTATACCAATTCATGTCAATTTAAATATAATTGTCTTTAAAACAAAATGCCCTAATATATTCATGATAACCAAAAAAATAACCCCATATAACTACATGATCCAAAAAATGTACATTCTTTTGAAAACATGTGATTAAATCTCTTAGAAACTGGTGATTATTACTTAGAAAGATGAAAGAGAATCACAACTTGGTTTATTCAAAAAAAAAGAAATGGTTCGACACATTGAGGTTTTAAAGAAGATTTTGCCACTGAATGAGAAAAAGCAAATAGGTATTTCTTCATTTAGGCTCACTAATGAAAAATCATCTTTTAAAATATAATCCATTTTTGTACTCTTTTAATTTCTTGCTATATTTTACTTTAACAATTGTCAAGACTAGTTATGAAAGGTTCAAAAATTTTTGGAAATGAAAAAAAATGCTTAAATTTCAAAACAAATCTTCAGATTGAGTTATCTTATTGAATTTTTAAAAAATTTTCATTGTTCATTATTACATGAGTTGCTTTCAATCTTGCTTTAGACTGCCCTTTCAATTTTCACCATAAAGCTCTATTCAAAAAAATTTTTTAACTCTTTTTTTTACTATTCCATCATGCATTTAGAAACTTAAAATTCATCTATAATCAAAAAGTGATGGTGATTTCCTAAAGAAAAGCTTTTCAATTTAAATATCCATATTTGATTAAAATAAACTTTTCAAAGGATATAAAGTTTAAGGTTTTGAAAGAAAGGATAAATAGACCCGAAAATGTGCTTAAGGGTAATCAAACTAAGGATCATTTATTTTTTCAATGGCATTTTCCTTTCCATTTCTCAAAGCATGCATTTCCATCTTTTTTCTTTTTCTTTTTTCATTTTATTTCATTTCATTCATCTTTTCACTTCTTGACAAATTGAGTTTGAAATTTTAAAACTTGTCTTTTGACTATAGGCATTCTTTCTTGTCTTGAGCTTTGGATCTAATGCCTTATGAAATAGATCATTTATCATACTTACCCTATAATGTGAAAAGTGATCATTTATTAGGGTTTTTTTCAAAAAAAAATTTAGTAGGCTTAAAGGGGGTAGCAAATGGATTTTTTTTTCTTATGTGAAAGGAATATGAAGGATGGCCATTTATCATATCGAATATGGATACTTGTATTCAAAAGCAATTCTCAAGGGAAGACCTTTTTTTTTTTATGGAATCATTTGAACATCTCATATGCATGATGTTACAATCAATTCTTTTTTTATCTTTTCATCTATCATCTTAATTTGTCATACAAAATGAAGGCCTATGAATCAAAAGGATATTAGGACACTAGCTAATTTGGCATATGGGTAAATATGCCCTAAGATGTGGGCAAAAAAAAAAATTTAGGGCAATAATGAAAGAGAAATGGAATGTTGCATCAATCAAGTTGTGGAACAAGGATATTGAAGGGGATATGACCTTTTCAGTGATTTTATCTTAAGGTAGAAATTAGAAAGGTTAGGCTATGTTTGGACTAGCCTTGACATTTATCAAATTACTAAAATCCAAAATCTTTAAGAGAATACCTCATGTATTGTCTTACAAAAATTTTGCAAATTTCATTGCTCATAGCCTTAATGAAGATTATTGACATTAAAATCCCTCTAGGTCAAGAGAAAATCAAGTTTGTGAGACTTGAAAAGTTAGGCTTTAGAATGGTATGGTTCTTAATTGAATTGGAGTGTGAAATGGTAAGTGAAACAACTGGGCATATCCATTCTTAACAATAATTACTAATTCCATTAGGAGTATTTTCACATGTAGTGAAAGAATTCATATACAGACAAAATTGAAGCAAAAACCTCATGCATATGTCAAAGCAAAATTTAGGAAAAAAATTAAAATTTTGATATCTTCTCACAAATTGTTTGATACTTCATATCCAAACTATTATAAAGCAGATTTCCATTACTCTATAAGTTCCATAGTCAAAGTGCCATTATTAATGAGTTTTTCAAATTTCTCTTTTAATTGCTTACATTTTTCAACTAAGTGTGCAATTACCTCAATGTGATAATCATATTTACCATTTGGATCATAGCTCTTTGTTGATGAATTTTGGGTTGTTTTCAATAGCACATAGGTAAGGAACAAATGTTTTATTAGTAAAGACAAGAGGTCAGAAATTGGGATTGGAATTTTTTCTTGATTATTCCTTAATCTTTTTCACTTGGTCACTAATTAGGTAGCAAATCGAGTGACAGTTGTTTGAGGATAAAGATTTGCATAAAAGTTTAATTATTGCACAAGTTGACAAAGATAAGAATTTTGAGAGAGGTTGTTTATAAAAAGGTAATAAGATAGGTACATCGGATAAGGCTAATATGGTGTGAACCTCCAGTTTGTTGCCTTTCATAAATCACAACTTGGGCATCTTCTTTTTTCTTCTTTGACACTTTATCTCTCTTTACATCATTTGTACCATTTCCCTTAGGTTTGCCATTCTTAATTGTGTTTTCTATCATCTCCCTAGAAATCACCATATCAGTAAATTTTTTAGTAGTATTTTTAATCATCCTTTCATAATATGAGGCTTTAAGAGTATTTATGAATAGAACCGTAGTCTCATTGTTAGTGAGTGGTGGTTGAACTTGACCTCTAGGCATATTCTTTAAAAGTTTTAGTATTTTTTTTCATGCTTTGTAAGGATAAATGATTTAGAGCCAAATCTATTATGTGTTTATATTGTTTGATGAATGACCTAGCTAGTTCCCTCCAACCACAAATGTAGGACCTATCTAATTAAACATACCACCTTGAAGTAGATCTAGTGAGACTATTTTGAAAAACATAGATGAGCAGCTTTTCATCATTTACATGTAGGATCATTTTGCGATAATATATAGTGACATGCATTTAGGGCATTAGGTTCCATCATACTTTTCAAACACAGAGACTTTAAACTAAAGTGGAATAACCACATTAAAAACCAAGCACAGTTTAGTAGTATCTATTGAACCATAAAAATTCATCCCTTTAATAACTCGAAGTCTTTCTTCAATAAGATCCATTTTCTGCTGATATCTAAATCTTTTCTTTATTTTTACTATGTTTGTCTTTAGCTTTTTTGTTCATTTGGATCATCTAGATTAGAAACTTGAGTTGGATCAATAATAAAAGCCATGTGAGTAGGAGTAACATTTGAAGCCATGTCATTATGCATGTAAGGGTAGTTTACCGTAAATGAAATTTGATGTTGGCCCTTTGAGATGTTTGTTTGGAATATAAGCCAACACTAAATGGGTATATTGGATCATTAATCTTTTCAACTACTGTTTTCCTTTTGTTCCAATTTTTTAGCATTTCAACCATATCTTTTAATTGCTTTTTCATCTCTTCTTGTGCCTTTTCCATATTTTGGAAATGAAAAGCTTGTTCTTCTACCATAATTCTAGCTTGATACAAAGATTGAGCTATCATTGAATCTTTTTACCATAATTAAGATGATATGTTACTAGATGCCAATAATCATGCTGATTTGCTAGAGATATGCTTCTATATGTTTGAATGAATAGATGAATGCATGTATTAGATGTGATACACAATAATTCAATGATGCATAAATGGATAAATAATTGCATGCACATAACAATTTAATAATGCATGGATTGACAAATGACTACATAAATGGATGCATGAGTTAATGTTTGCCCTATAATGATGCATAAATGAACAAATGACTATCTAGGTTAACGTGATTATTTTATGATGCATGAATGCATACATTAGATCCTATATACATAAAAACTTATTAATGTATAAATCAATAAATGTTTTAATATGTTAATAACAACGTATGAAAGATTAAATAAACCCAAACTCTTTCAACTTCATCACAAAATTTATACAAATAAAATTACAAAAGTTTTTTCACGTGTCTTAATGTTGGGTTATATTCTAACAATGGGTAGACATGGCTCTATCCTATGGGAGGCTTCCTAGGTTATTCTATATGCAAGGTTAGGATATTTTGATAATCTAAAGGGTCTCAAATTGTTTCCTACATCATTGTCCATTACAGACTAGCAAGACACCTCAATTTTCAACCATGACAGTTTTCAAACGGAAATGTTCAATTTGAGTGAGAGTTTTCACTAGCTTACATGGTGGTTATCACATCGTAAGAGTGTAGGTACTTACTTCCTCTTAAAAGAGGACAAAGCTTAAGTAAAGAAGCTTATGTATAAAATGCATGTGTAGTGTGTGTTAAAGATGATAAAAATAATTAAACAAACTTTCTCGTTCAAGCAAATAAATAAAATATAAAATACAAATTAGTAAAGATGAAGAAATAACAAAAATACTTAAATTAAGACCATCAAAATAAGGCTTCAAATAATCTAAGATTAAAAATTGGCTTAACTCTCTAGGTCTCTAGTAGAGTCATCAAGCTATCATAATGTTTAGATTCTAGAACTAACCCATTAAACACAAAACATGGAGTCATCGTTAATCTTTTTTATCTAAGTAAGATTAGCTACCTAAGTGAATCTATCCCTTTTAAAGAGGTCCTAAGCTTTATTAAGGGTCTGTAAGTAGAATAAGTTCTAGTTTTCTAAATAAAACTAGGTTTGAAAATTCAGTTACATGTAGGGAATGTTATAGCATCCCTACAATACCTATCTTAAAATGGTACCAATTAATCTCAAATTATTTTTTTAGCCTCACTTCAATGGTCATAACTCATTCCTATTATTTAATTTATGAGTTTTTGTTAATTTAAATATTTTAATATTGGACATATTTTTTAGGTTTTCTCTAATACTTTGGTCAATCCCCTATAAATATTTCTTGCTTTAAAAGTATTCAAGTAGCATGCCTATTTCCTTGAAGAGACTTCATCGTTAGATTGATTAAATATTTTATTAAAAAAAAAGATACATATAAAATACAAAAATCAAATAAAAATTCAATAAAATACAATAATCAAATAATCAAAATTTAATCAATTAATCATCACAATTTGTTTCCAATTTTAAAATTTCAAATTAGAAATAAATAAAATTTCTTATATTAAGATTAATTTCTAAATCCTTCAATGCTTTGATCAAATTTAGAAAAAGCTCTCTCATTAAAAAATTCCTAAAAAAATTACACACCCATAACTTACCTAGAATTTCATCATTGGTTGAACTTTTATTTTTTCCAAAAACATACCAAATTAAACTTTTTTTTTTCAAATAATTAAAATCATATACAAAAATTAAATATACATGAAACAATAAACTAAAATAAATAAATAAATGGAATCAAATAAATGACAAAAAAAAAATGAAGCAAAAAAGCCGAATCACAAGTGGGATATTACTTGGTTAAAAAGTGGTGAGATTTGTGATATGGATCTATGTAATGGTACTTGCCTGCTTCAATTAATGCTTTTGTTCAAGCCTAGACCACTTTTTTTTCCTACCTACAATGTTAACGCAGCCTCTCACTGTGTTTCTTCTCAATTTCTTTTCCCAACCTAAATTTCTCAAAAAAAAAAAAAAAGAAAGCCTTAATTAATAAACCTAAAAATTGAAAAAACTATAAGAAAACTCTTAATTTTTTACTTTTTTTTTTACTCTTTCTCTCTTAATTTTTTCTAATTAATTCTTGATTCATCCTAATGGTATCTTTTTATAGGCCTCTAATATAAATTACAATAGGAAAAGGTTTTTTTTTGTTTGAGTCTCTTAATCAAATTCAACTTTGAATTTTTAATCCAAGTCCACATTTCAATTCAATACATTCCCTTTTTCAATCACAACACTAGACATCAAACCGAATCAAACTCTTTCTTTTTTTTCCTTTTAAAAAATCAAAAATCAATTAATTAATAAAATAAATAATCCTAAAATAAAAAATACCCCAAACTAAATGTGGGTGTCTGCACATATTAGAATTAATTTGTTATAATTAACTTCATATCAAAATCAATCGTAATTTCACTAAAAAATAAAAATTTTATTTTGCTATAGTAGGTGTCTACTCATATTAGAATCAATTTGTTATAATTAACTTCATATCAAAATCAATCATAATTTCACTAAAAAATAAAAATTTTATTTTGCTACAGATGTGGAATGCCAGTAAAACTATTAAGTTTTATTATGGTAGGTCGTTTATGCATATTCTTAACAAAGTTGGGGTATGAGGTTATATAGCATGGGTGGATGATTATCTTTTAGATAGGTTGTCAATTTTTTAGTTGCAAGATTATATTATTAAATTGGGGTACAAGAGTACTCGTGATGGGTTTTATTGTATGCATGGGTTATCACTTAATGAAGGGCTGAAATGTATTTATTTAGATATACATGTTGAATATATGGTTCTATGTTATCAAATGAAAAAAGTCATTCCAATATATGTTGCAAAAGGTGAGTCTTCTCTTTTTATTATACATCCATGTACACCTTCTAAAAATGAAAAAGAGGTACAAACACGGAGGTCTACTCAAGAATTTGTAATTAAAGATAATACTATAGAAAATAATGGTGTAAATGATATTGCTAATTTGGCAAGAAACAATGGTGGAAATGATACTACTAATTTGGAAGAAAACATTGGTGCTAATGAGGTTGATGATGGTACTTGTAATTAGGTAAAAAATAATGATGCAAATGAGGTTTATGATGGTACTGCTAATTTGGTAAAAGATAGTGGTGCAAATGAGGCTGAAAATGATGCTCGAAATATTGGTGAAGATACTAAAAATGATGAAGAGAAAGATGGTGAAGATAGTGATAAGGATGATAATACTATCATGCAAACAGTGAATATGATAGTGATGGATGTTCTAGTAGTAATCCTAGCTACTTTGATGAAGAAATAAAGGGTAATGATATATTTAAGGATAATGAAGTTTGTGGTCCTAAGAAAATAGAAAGGCTTAGTATTATACAACCTACTCCAAGGAGGTCAACTAAAAACATTATTTAAGAAGATGGTATAGTGATGGATGATAGTGATCTACATATTGTTGATAGATCTAATAAAGAAGTAGACAATTACATAATGTTCAATGAAAAGTTTGATATGAAGAATTTGCAATTAAAGGTTAGATTGAAGTTTATTAATGGAATTATTTATAGAAAAGCACTGAAAGAGTAATGTGTTCGTAGAGGTTATGACTATAAGTTTAGAAAGAATGATGGAGATAAAATTAGTGCTATTTGTGTCAATGACTATGGATGGAGAATATATGCATCTAGGTTGAGAGATGATTGTGCCTTTCAAATAAAGACTTTTCAACCAAAGCATAATTGTTCAAGGAAGTTTAAAATTCACCAAGTCACTGCACCTTATTTGGTTGAAAAGTTTTTTGATGATTTGAAGGATAACTTGAATTGGGAAACTGCAAAGATAGTGAAAAAGATTGTTAGAGAATTAAAGAAAAGCTAAAAAAAAGCTAAAAGAAAAGAAAAAAAAAAAGCTAAAAGAAAAGCTAGAGAGTTGATAGAAGGGGATAACAAGTTATAGTATTCGAAGTTGTTTGATTATTGTGACATAATCCAAGAGACCAATCTTGGTAGCTCTGTAATTATGAAAATGAAAAGTCAGTATTTTGATACAGCCACTAGTGTTCCTAGATCCTTTATTCTAAGGTTTGAAAGGATATTCATCATGTTCGGTACATAGAAAAAAAGATTCATGGTTGGGTGTAAAAGGTTTATAGGATTGGATGGTTGTCACTTAAAAGGTCATTTTGGAGGACAGTTAATGAGTGTTGATGCTAGAGATAGGAATAACAACATTTTCCTTCTTTGTTATGCAATTGTTAAATAAACAAATAAAGAAACCTGGTTTTGGTTCCTGAATTTGCTACAAGAAGAACTTAAGAGTTTCACTGAACTAGGATTAGAGTTTATATCAGACCAATAAAAGGTATTAATTGTCTTTGTATTTAGTTTCTTTATATAGTGTTTATATTTGACCAATAAAATGTATTAATCAATTAATCTTTATTTTGTAAGGTTTAGACCAAATATTTGAAGAAATGTACCATCAAGTTGAGCATAAGTTCTATTTAAGACATTTGTAAATAAATTACAAACTTTATTTTAAGGGAGAACCATATAAAAAAGCTTCTTGAAAGGCAGCAAGTGTGGGGTCAATGAAAAAATAGGAGAAGGCTATGTTGGTATTGAAAGTGCTTAACAAAACAAAGGCAACACATGCTTGGGTAAGTAGATTAAATCCAAAAACTTGGGTAATGTCTTATTTTAACTCTAGAACAAAGACTGATTTGACGGTGAATAATCTTAGTGAATCTTTCAATACTTATATATTGAAAGCTAGGGATTTGCCTATCCTTAACATGCTAGAATGGATAAAGAAAAGATTGATGAAAAGGTTCCATTCTAAGAGGTATGAAGTCTTACAATGGTCTTTTATGTCCAAATATTCAAGACAAGATTAAACAAATTAAAAAAGACTCTTTTACTTACTTAATCATTCCTGCTGGTAGGTTTATATATGAAGTTGAATATCGTACAACCTCTCATGTTGTGAACTTGACTGAATAGAGTTGTACTTGTAGGGTTTGGGATTTGATTGGAATTTTTTGTAAACATGTTGTTTCTGTTGTTTACAGTAATAGGGAGAGACTAGAATCCTATATCTATTCTTGCTATTCTAAAGACATATACATGGTTACATATGATGCCATTATTAATCCTATTCTAGGATAACAAGAATGAACTGTAGGTGGTAACCCTACTCTTGTCCCTCTAATCATATATAGACCACTAGGTTGACCAAGAAAGTTAAGAAAGAGAGCACTTGATAAACCACAAAATCATTACAAAATGTCATGAAAGAATAAGCCAATTAGATATGGTAACTGTGGTAAGGTTGGACATAATGTTAGATGTTGTAAGGCATCAATGGTCGAAGAGACCCCATGGCAAAGAAGGATGAGGTTAAAAGGATTAAACAAAGTTCTTCTTTAGTCTACCAATCCTCAAGTAATTTACTTCTTTAATTTAAAATGATCTTTATATATTAAATTCAACATGAATGAAGTGTATTTTATAGGTAGATCAAAGGATAAATGTTTTATCTTCCTCAAGAACAAATACATCTATAACTAGAGGCAGATAAAAAAAAGACTTATTAGTAATACTGCTGCTAGAATTAAGTTACAGTCAAGTACCGCTAGAAGAATAGATGTTGGCAAAAGTTCAAGAGGAAGAGCATCTGGTATTAGTTGTCAAACTATTGGAAATGTTAGTAGAGAAAGAGATGATGTTGGAAATATTGGTAGAGAAAAAGGTGATGCTAGAAATGTTGGCTCATGAAAAGGTCATGCTAAAAATGTTGGTAGAGGATGAGGTCACGTTAGGGCCAAAGTTGCTCTAATTAGAGGAATGGGTAAAAGTAGTACCTCAAGCTATATTGGTGGTTAAGTTGTTAATTCTTAAGCATCTAGCAATTCAAATGTTAGCAACCAAACAACCAATAACCCAACAGTTGGTAGCCAAGCAACCAGCCAAGGTGTTTGGATGTTCTAGGATGATGCATTGAATGTATGCTATTTGACTTGTTTGTGTTATAAACTAATGTGATGTATAGGCCTTTTATTTTGATATTTAGGCTTGTGTGATGTATAAAGGTGATTATGTAAAAGGTGATAATTATGTAACTACATTTAAAGGTGATTTTAAACAAAAATGTGTGAAGAGTAAAAAAATGGAGTGTGAATAGAATTACCCAAAGTTAAAAAACAAATCAACCGAAATTTGTTTTGAAAACAAATGAAAGTTTGAACAATTTTCAATAAAAAAAAAAAATCTAAGCTTAGAAAAGGAAAAAGAATGGATTTGCCAAGCATATCTGATCTTTCTATTCAATGTCAATCCCATAATTTTTTTACTTTAACCACTATATAAATAGCCCCAAGTAGACACAGACAAAAATAAAAGAGCCTAAATAGAGAATTTCCACAATATGCATAGCAACAAAGATAGAAAACAATCAAATCTTTTTTTTCTTTTCTTTCTTTTTGGTAGTAATGTTTCTAAGTCCTCTAGGCATATTTTTGTGTCTTTAGGCTAGAAAGAATAGGAGGAGTTTTTTTTATGGGTTTCGAATTATTTAAACAACTATTGGAGATGCATTTTTTTTATGATGGCAATAGTGATTTTCAAGTTTAAATCTATTCAATCCCATAGTTTTTTCTTAGAAATCTAGCTTTATAAGTGAAAAAGGAAGAGAAAAGGATTCGAAAAGTAAATTTTGGGTTTCATAGTGACCAAAGTTGTTTACTGAAGGTAACAATAATGACAACGCTTAGTCAGGTTTTAGGTTAGATTAAGTTTTCGGTTAGTGTTCTTAAAAGGGTTAGAGAGAAGTCAAAAAAGCCAAAGTCTAGAAAGAGAAAGGCAATTGAAGAAATGAAGGAAAATGTTTGAAGAGGGATTGTTAGGAGAGCAAAAACCATGTTGTTTTTAAACCGAATTTTTTCATTAACCCATGCACTTACCCACGCTTTAACCCAACCCAATTAAATAAAAGGTTTTTTTTTTCTTTTTTTTTTGTTTTTCCTTTTTTTTTTTTAAATTTTAGTTATTTATTTCATTTTTTTGTGTATATTTTTTATATAGGAATTAGGGATATACTTTAATTGTTTGAAAACATGAAAAATAAATAAAAACATTTGGATTAATTAAGAAATAAATAATAATTTGTAAATTTTAAATTTTTTGTATAATTATTTGAATGTAAATATAATAATGTTTTAAAACAATTAAAAAATCTAATGATTAAATTCTAAAAATTAAGAATGATTAACTTCTTAGAAATTTTTAGGTGAGAAATTATTCTAAAAGTAACCCAAATGGTGAAAATTTTGGAAAATTTCAATAAAAATTAATGATATTTTTTTCAAATAAATAATAAATAAATTGTAATCTTTATAAAAATTTTAAAATAAATGAAAATTATTCTAAGGATAAAATTGTAATGAATTTCAAATGCTTAATTTCTTAATAATTTTTAGGTAAGAAAATTTTCTAAAAATATCCCAAATGATGAATATTTTAGGAAAATTTCAATAAAAATAATTGATATTTATTTTCAAACAAATAATAATTAAAATGTAATTGTTATAAAATTTTGGAAGTAAATAAGAAATTGTTCTTATGATGAAATTCTAAAGGTCAAGAATAACTGACTTTTTAGAAATTTTTAGATGAGAATTTTTTTTTCTAAAAATATCTCAATTATTGAAAATTTCAGGAAATGTTCAATAATAACAAACAACCTTTATTTTCAAGTAAAAAAAATAAAATATAACTTTCATAAAATTCTTAAAAATATTTCCAATGATGAAATTTTTAAAAATCATAAATGATTGATTTTTTAAAAAAAATTTTAGGTGAGAAAACATTTTTAAATTAACCCAAATTGTGAAAATTTTAGATATATTTTCAATAAATTAAAAAAAATATAAAACATAAATACAAATAAATTTTTTCATAAAATATTTAACAAATTCAATGAATAAAGCCTCTTCAAGAAAACAAAAGAAATTTCTAAATACTCTTGAATTAAGAAGAGTTTTATTTGAAATTTTACCAAAATGAGGGCAAAAAATCTAAATTTCTTTCCCATACTTTAAATAATGAAAATTTAAAAAGTCCTTTTTAAAGAAGACCACTTTAGGATAATATAAGATTAATTAGTATAACTTTTGGATGGGTATTGTGGAGGTGTTAATACCTTCTCTGTACATAATCATACTTTTAAACTTAATTTTGTTTAATAAACTAGAATATATATATATATATATATATATTAAGGAACTTTAATTAAGCTGAGAAATTCTTTAAGAAGAGTAGATTTATTTAGGTGACCAATAATGTCTAATAAAATGATTGATGGTGATTCCATTGTTTTGTATCTAGAGGTTAAGTTCTCTGACTTGCACATTATGATAGTATTTTACACAAAAATTATATGTCACAATTAACGTTAACATTGAAAATAGAAATATATAGATTTTGTTTTTGTTTTTTTTTTTTTTTACACCTGTAATGATTTTTGTTAAAATTTTAACCCGTATTACCTTTATGTCATTTTTAATATAATTTTCATATCATGTCACTCTTAGTGTATTTTAAATTGCCACCTGAAACCAGAGCAAGAGAAAGAAAAAGAGAAAAAAAAAAGAAAAAAAAAGAAAGGGTAATCTGCTTAAGCTTTCCAATATGATTGAGATGTGTCCAAAAAGGATAATCAAGTTCTCTTTCTTTGTCTATTTCTGTTTCCCTTCCTTTTCTTGTGTTTGTGGGTTGGGATTGAGTTTTGGGGAAGTCTTTGTGGTTGGATTGTTGTGTGAGTGTGACTATCAACTGCGTAAGCAGGAATATTGTCTTTCTTTATTATTATACTTTATTCTTAACTGCATAAGCAGGAATATTGTCTTTCTTTATTATTATACTTTATTCTTATAGTAATTCTTTTTGGTGACACCATCCTGTCACTTTTTTTTTTTTTTTCAGTTCAACATGTTGAGAGGCGGATAATGATTCCATGTGTTGTGAAGCGTGGTGAAAGATATACAAGGTCATGCCAACTTTATCTGCTTTCTCATGTTTATCATGAACCAAAAAAAAAAGGTTAAACTCTCTTTAGTAATCAACATTCCACTAACAATCTTACAAGCCTCATGAGTTAATTTCTACTAAAGGGATTATGACCTTTGTTACTCGGATTCAAGGTTAAGTGTCCAATGCAGATATAGGTACTTCTAATTTTTTAAAATTTTTCTATATTTAAAAGATCGAGTCTTCATATTTATATCTGGATATGTACCAAATACAAATACTTAAAGAAAAAATGAAAAATTGAAGTAACATAAATTGTGAACACAATTATAAATGAAAGGTATCATCAAACCAAAATTGTTTCCATTGACCCACCAATTATCTTAATTTCTAAGACAATAATGACAATGAATATGACTGATGAAAGTTAAACATCAGACAATTGTTTTTTTTTTAACCTGCTTCTGTATTCTCTAGAAGTATATATACTCTCACACACGATAGAAACAACTCTCTCATATGGTATATGGGATGATTCCTTAAAATTTAAAATGATTTATTCATCATAACTAAATCACTATGTTCGATAATAACTTAGCAATCTTACGTGATTTAGATTACAATTAAATCCCTGTCCTATAAAGTGATTTGAATTTTATTAAAAAAATGAAAAAAAAATGTTATCATCGTTGGGAAAGTGATATTCAGATCATTATAAAACAAATTTACTCTCGTAATGACGTACACCCAAACACATATCTTTTCAAATTTTTAGATTTATAAGCAAATATGCTCTTTTTAATCATTTTAATTACAAGACGACTAATGTAACCTTAGCTTTTAATTTTAACATGTCAATAACGTTGAATTACACTCATGAAAAGGGATTCATGTCCTATAATTTTTTGTAGAATAATGAACTCTTGTTCTATAAATTGTTCATTGGATCAAAATTGAAATTATTTTCTTTTTACAACTAATTTAAATCTTACATTAAGAGTGAACCAATTTAAATCCCTTAAGTTCCTTGTGTTCTATTTTTCTTTCTATTTGGCTTATAGTCGTTTTTTTAGAGTAAGGTTATGGCTTTAATTCTAACAACTAGATCATGACGGTAATGTTAAAAGTGATACCAAATGTTACTTTGCAAAATTTTTTTTATGTATTGTGATTTTTGAAGCAAATCGTTCTATATGAATATAATTTGTTGGGGTATATATTCTCAATAATACAGGGAGTGCACTTAGCATCTTCCATTTTAGAATAAGGAAGTATAAAAAAAAAATTAAATTATGCCCTCTAATTCTATAGCTTTCAATTGCCCACTATTACCAAAAGCTAATGTGAACTAGCATTGGATATCAGAAATTAATGGAGGAGGGACCATGGGTTAATGGAGAAACTACATTGGAGAGAATGGTTCTCAAAGTGAAGGAACGGTCCAAAATTCTACCCTGAAAATGCACTTTTGACCAATTGGATACCCTACGTATTTAAAAAAAATATATAGCCATAATTCCCCTTTATTTTATACCCCAAATAAAGCCACTTCTTAATAGTTAACCCTATTAGATTAGGTTGTTTTTAAAAAATGAAGAATGGGTTTGATGGAGACGACAAATTATAAAATTGCCCAAGGCCAATAATTATTGCCTAATTCCCATCTCAAAATACACTTTTTTTCATATTATGAGCAGATCTTGAATCTTTGCTTTGGTCCATAATCTCAAAATCGGCTTTAACTTTGTTAGACATGAGTCAGAAAGGAATTAAATAATTAAGCATTGTTCAGGGCATTTTAGATTTTCTTTTGAAAAAGAATCCTTAGCTACTATTAACTTTTTTAGTACTTAAAATTATCACTAAATTAATTTGATTATTGCAATTAAAAATTCAGCACTATACTAACAAATTACATGATTGTTCACTAACTATTATTAGTTAGGTCTATGCAAGAATTAAAAAAAAAAAAAAATCCTAGGCATGTGGAAGAACCAAAAGTCTTACTTACCGTTATTTAAACTTGAATTTTCTTTTCCAATTGCAATAAACAAAGATTGCAAGAAAATTATATCCCAAGACTAAGAACAAGAATAGTGGGAACATGCAAATGGAATCCAAGGATAGATATATGAAAAGTGTAAAATTAATGGGTCAAAAGAATTATTGACATGTCATATTTGAATACTTACTCAATGATATATAAGTATATATTTTTATATTCAAAAATTATAATTTGAGTCTCAAGATTAAATAAAAAAGGATAAATCAGTTACAAATTCTTCTGCTTATAATATCTATAGTAGCAAGTATGACTTGCTTCAATATAACTTTATCACTCTATAAGTATGACTTACTTCAATGTATCATAACCAATTTTTAGAAGGTGAAACATAAAAAATTTAGGGATAGATTAAGAAATAAAAAGAAAACTGTTGGTTCAAAAATTTTTCAGTTTCATTTGAATTTCCTTTAATATTTGCTAAGTGAGAGGTCACTTTCTAAGTTATCTAAAAAGAAAAAAAGAGAAAAAAAAAAAAAAGATAATCTACAAATTTGAAGTGCAAGTCAAGATTGAGAAAGTAAAGCCTCAAAATCCGCCATTTTTTTTACACTTAAGAAAACATGACAAGAAGTAAACAGATGCAACTGTTAGGCTGCTACCATAACAATTCATCTCGGTCGGATTTGAGTTTACATTTTTTTTTTTCTAACTGCTTAATTAATTTATTAATAAATAATAGTATTCTGGCTGATTTTGCGCCAACATTTTTTCTAGTTTGGAAGTCGTCTCATGAATCATTTTTATTTGCAGAAATGTACCAGACAGAATTGAGGAAAAAAAAAAAACTAATCATTCTTATTTTTATTTACTTTTGAGAAATTATTTTTTTAATTAATTAAACAAACGAAATTTATAAATATTTATTGTTAAGAATTTTTATATTTTCAATTATACTCATTAATAAAGTAACACTTTATGTTTCATTGATAATGCATGAATATTATGCACTGAAGTGCATCAAATATAAATTCAAAGATTATTTCTCATTTATGATGGAAAAATACAAAATCTAAGCAACCATCAAGCATTATAATTGCATGGTTGTTTGATGTGCTAGGTAATGCTGGAGTTCTTGAAGAGGCAGCTAATAAGAAGTATGCCCATTAACGAAGATGGAAGGCCTTTGCTGTCAGCATGCAGGAAGCATGGAAATATTGAGATGGCAAAAAGGCATGTTATTGAACTTGATCCAGCTGAAAGCTTTGGATATAATAGCAGATTTAGAATTTTTTTTTTCTCTCGGGATTCAGGATATCCACTTACTACAGTGGATGTATGCTGAATGCCGGATCTTGACTCGCTATAGGGTGTGGTTAGGTATTGGTTCGTGGCAGTGAGTACAGTGATTAGAGAATTAAAAAATATATATTCAAAGAAAAATTTTGGAGGTGTTTAAAGAAATTTTTTGGTGATATCCAACACAAATTTTCCTTCAAATTTTTTTATTTTCCAATACCCTAGCTAACTATTTGCATCCGTCATTGTCAGGATCGAATTTGTACTTATGTGTAATGTTTATGCTGCAAGTAGGCAATTTGAGGAAGCAATCAAGCAAAGCGAAGACTTTTAATGCAAGAGATGCAATTAGACAAAGAACCAGGGTGTGGTCTGATCGAAGTTAATGGTGAAATTCATTTGTTTGTTTCTGGTTGAAGGGTGCAACCTCAAGCAAAGGAGTTATACACTATATTGAATGAGTTGAAACTCATATTACAATGTAAGGAATGAGCTTGAAACTTAGGATTAAGTCATAAATTGTTGGCTGCCTTAGTATGGATCACAAATATTTTATTCCTATTGGAAGTACTGAGCCCTTTATTGCAATTAATTCATCATTCCTAACATTTTGTTGATCTTTCTTTTGGGATTAAAAATAAAAAAAAAACCAATAACACTATTTATTTGTGGATATAATTTTATTAAAGAGTTAATTACATTTTTTTACTTGAACTTTAAAAAATATACAATTTGCATTTTGAATTTTCAAATTATATATTATATTAATCTAAATTTTAATCCCACTAATTTTGTTATCTTATATTATAGCATTTGACAAATATTATCAAATTATATGTTTATCATACATATTATCAACATCTTTTTTTAATATAAATTGAAAGTATATATATTTTTTACTCTAACTCTAAAATATTATTTAAAACCGGTCAATTATTGTTTATCAATTGACATCCATGTAACATTCATATGAAGTTTTTACAAAATATTTAACTTTTTTATTTAACAAATAACATGTATATTATCGAGACGAAACTAGACAATAACTAAAGGGGGGCCAAACAATGAATTGAATGAGGGAAGGGAGGATGGATATTAGCTTTGGTAGGCTCAGTTACTGATCTGGAATAATGTAAAAATTTTTTGGGAGGCCGTGAGCCTTACCTGCTCACATTGGCTTCGGCTTTGTATATAACAAAATTATGTTGGTTAGAAACTATATATGTAAATTAAGTTAAAAGTATTAGAATTTGGATTAAAATAATATATTATTTAAAAGTTTATGGTGTAAATTATATATTTATTTATTTAAATATCAATTTATATATTTTTTCAAAGTTTAGGTACCAAAAGTATGATTTAACTCTTTTTTAAAAGCAAAAGGAATTTGCATTGATGAAAGGATTAGTTGTTAGATACTTTTCTAATTAGGGATAATATCTCATTTGGCTCTTAAACTATTACACTTATTTTGATATGGTATCTAAACAAAAAATATTTTTTATCAGGTACCTAAATTTTGTTTTCTTATATGAAGTTGTCACATCCCTTAATACAGTTAAATAATGTTGAAGTGAAATTTAAATTTTACATGAATAATACATGATTGTCATATGATTTGATATGTGATTATTACATTATATTTTTTAAAAATAAAAAACATAAAAAATATATATAACAATCACATTATTATCACATGATAATCATATTATTTTTTATTTTTTAAAAATGACACATGATAGTTATATAAGTATTAAATGATAATCACGTTTTACTTACTTAAAATTTAAGTATCATATCAATGTTATTTAACGATATTATAAAATTGAGATAATTTGTTATACAAAAATAAAGTTTAGATAACTTACTAAATTTTTTTTTTAATTTAGTTACCACATTAAAAATATTTTAATAATTAGGTATCAAATGGGGTATTATCCCTTCTAATTATGTATGACAATCTTAATAGTAAGATAAAGAACTACAGCACTGCACTCAAACAATTAGAGAAAATCACACAATTACTGATACTTGAGAAATAGGAGATGGAGATCCAACATATTTAAAATCATAATATTGCACTCAAACAAGATTTGACTACAGAAAAAAGATATGGAATGCTGTGAAGATACTGCTTAATTTGAGAGAAGTTTAATACATAATAACACTAAATGACTATATTTGGAGGATGTGACAATCTCCAAAGAATTGCTTGCTAATCAGGTTAGGTTTTCGACATAGATCACCCTGCTGGCCAAGAGAATATCTCAGGAGGCATAGTGCCTTTGGTGATCAAGTTCTGTGGCATCCCATACAAATCAGAAATATGTCAAGGTGACGGTGCCGACCCTTATGGTGATATTGATACTGCATAATTTCATCATCATCATCCAATGGTAGACGATCAAATGGCATTCATGAAGGATGCAGCCAAGATCAGAACATGATCAGAAGCAATGAGTGCACCAACTATTCCTCCACCAACTACCTGCCCCTGAGCCCCGGCTAGTGAAATTGTTAGCCCTGTAATTCTAAGTGGGGCTGATGGGGCAGGATTGATCCAAGCAAGTAGAGAATCTTATACCGGCCATATAGAGTAACACTTGCACCAGACGAGGCCGGTTGTCTGAGAGTAACAATTGCTTTCTTCTTGCAAAATTAGCCAAACTCTCATTTACATCACACCCTGAGGTCACCTCCATCGCATGGGCTCTTACCGCATTAGCACTGTCGCGAATGACGATAATGTGTTGTTTTGGCTTGTTTTTGGAGCCTGCTGGCTTCCCTCGAGGCCGCCCAATGTCCTCACCCTCAGCTGCACAGATTGGTGTCACTGCCTTTGGCATTTTGGGAGCCGTTTCTATTACATCAATGCCTGGTCTATGGACATTTCCCTTGTCTTGTTCTTGGTTTTCATCCCTGGCTACTCTCAAATCTGTGCCTTGCCCCATTCATGCACACTCAGAGATCCTAATCGAATACAGTTTAAGTAGCGGGTTTGATTCAATAATTTTATTGCGAGAACCAGAAAGAGTGATTTTGTAATAAACCCAACTGGTCCTTCAATCATGTTAATAGCTTTCCCCCACAAATACCCACATCAAAACTTCTGCTTGTGCAAAAATAAATATTCAGACACCTTGAAGATAGAAGGGAACAAAAGAACAGACAACAAATGTAACTAATCAAATCAACAACTAATCCATGAGCTGCACATGGAAGACCATTCGTAATAGTAAGAGCTACAAATGAATCGCGTCATCAATCAAAAAAAGAGCATCCCATTAGCAGGCAGCAATCATACCCCAACTTGAAATTAGTTAGAATACAATGTTGAGGCAGACGTCATTACCAGTCAGCTTCTCTTTTCAAGTATGTACAATTGGACATTGCAAAAGCACTAAAAAAAAATAGACAAAAAAACAAAACTGAAAACTTTGATTGAACGGTAATATCATCCTACTCGGACGTTTTTGTAATGTCTTGCCGCTAACAAAATGAAAACAAAAAGACGTTAATAGCTACACTACCAAATTTGGGATAGGTGCTTTTGTTACGAACTTAAAAAAATTCATAAATTTTACATCAAACATAATAAAAAATTCACTGAGATATATAAAGATTCACACCATCTCTTCATTGTGAGGTGTTTTTTGTAAAACAAGATCGTGAGAACAGAAAGATCAGAACGGATAATACCTCACAAGAATGTGAACCATGATAGACAGACTGATCCGAGACGTCGAAATGGTGAATGCCCAGATCCCGGAACCGCGCGAGTTTGGAGCTTAAATCTCGACTCGTGACAAGTGGTATCAAAGCCAAGTGCCTCGAGAGAGATAGGCAGAGTGACCAGCCTCCGTGACGAGGACGTTACAAGATTAGATGAGAGAGTGTCAAAGACCTAAGAAGGAGTTCTGAATCTCACATCAAACACAATAGAACGATCACTGGGATATATAAGAGTTTACATCATCTCTTCCTTGTGAGGACCTTTTGTATGATAAAATCGTGAGGCCAAGAGCGTCAAAGCGAATAATATCTCACAAGGGTGTGAACCATGACAGTAGACTAATCCAAGACGTCAGAAGGGTAAATGTCCGGATCCCGAAGCCGCACAGGTTCGGAGCTTAAGTCTTGACCCATGACACTTTGATGACAAGCCTTGAGAACCATTTAAAATCATATCACGATGCTTTTGCTGCTGCTGCTGCTTCTCTATTGTGATCCCTGCGTGAGAATTATAAACACCAGGATACCCAAAAGCTCCATGGAGCTGTGAATGTTGCTGGCCCTGTTGATAACCAGCAAGCAGGTGATTCTGTCCTCGTAAACTGTAATAAGCACTATCCATAATAGTTGATATGGTTTGTGAACCATGTCCATAATCCCATCTGGCAGAGACATCATTCTGATAATACATCAAATATATAAAAGATGAGAATGAAATGGTCATATATTCCATGAACTAAACATTACAGTACATGCATCATATCATGAAATATGCTTATTGTTATTACCGGTTGAAGTTGGACGAAATTAGCTCCTTCATCCCTGTACTGAGAGCGTAAAAAGTCATCATAACCAGCTTTGCTGCCTGCTGGACCAGCGGATAGATTGTGCAGAAAACTTCCAGGAATATCAGCAGAATTCCCTAAACTTTGGTAATCAGACGAGTAAAAACCTGACAGAGGAAAGCTGCTCATGCTAGCACGTCTGTAGTGTGGGAGATTGGACTTTATCCCTGCATGAGATTCATGGAACATATTGCCATTCAGATATGCTTGTTGCACAGCAAATGGTGTATATGTATGGCCTTGAGGTATGGCCAGGTAGCCAGTTTGAGAATAAGAATGTGCTCAAAAATGCTCCTTAAGTAAAGGTCCAGTGGCAAGGTTGGCACCATGCAAGGCCTGTGAGGATGGATGGGATGCAGAAAAGGCTCCAGAATTTAAAACCTGAATTAACAGAACAATTAAAAATACTTTAATTTTTTAAGTCCATTTAAGTAGCACAAAAGCACTCAAATCCTAGTTTAACAGAAATTCAAAGCCAGATTCACCATACTTTACATAATGACATTATTTAAATATGTCTAGGCTAGACAGCCACCAATTCATCTGAAACTTTACACCAATTTACATGAAAAAATCCAGCAAATCGTGCAAAAGAATAATATGGTCAATAAGTGATCTAAATATCTTTCATTTGTAGGATTCAAGTCAATACCCATCCCTACCACATTCAGGAAATCAATCCAACAGAATAACATTTAGGGTAGGAATATTCCAAAATTCTATGACTAGTAGTCATAGCACTCAGATTTAGTGCTTCTCTACAACAAGATAAAAGCTAATAACTTTCATCTACCCACTTAAAAAAGCAACAAAACAGTAAAAAGTCTAGGATAAACCTTTCCACAATAAGAAAGGCTGCCTTCCGAATACGCGGTTCAAAAGCAGACTGATCTGATTCAACCATCATTCAAATGAAAATAATCACCACCAAAATCTATTTACCTAACTTGAAAATTTTTGAGCTACCCAGAAGAACAGATTCTATAATTTCTACCTCAGGCTTGGATGTAGTTGCGTTCTTAATGGATGATGCAGAACTGCTGTATCTTGATGAAATCAACTGCGACGCAAGGAATGCTGCAGAATCTCTTGCTGTTATAGACTGAATACTTGCCGCCAATAAATCACTAGGTATAGAGTTTGAATATGATTGCTAGCACCCAAAATTCAAACGATCAATGCAAAGTTCAAAAGAAACTGAAATCAGAAATAAATCAACAAGTGATTGCACAAGCAAGTATAAACACCACATATCATAAACAAACACCAGTGTGGAAGAAACTACTGTAAGAATGAAGTAGGCATTAAAGAGAAAAGGACATGCTGAGCATTGGCCAGGTAATCAATGTAATGCAAGAAAGAGAATAGCAGTCAAGCTTTGCATCCTCATGAAATGATGCTAATGCTATTTTATATAACAGCATGGAATAGCAAAAATTCCATATTCATTTCTCATAAAAGCCCGCTAGCATCATAGCAGCAAAGTGAGACAAGGAGCTGACAGGGTATCATAAATGCAAGAAAAGAGGAAAAAAACTGTTTACCACTTCACTTGGAAAAGGAGGAAGATTCCCAGCATCTGGGTCAATCACAAAAGACAAAGCAGAACTTAATTGTTGGATGTTCTTGAAACTAGAACCAGGTATAGACGAATGGGAGACAAAATCATTCCCATAGACTGCTGCATCAGGAATATCTAGTTTCCTAAGCTCTGCCTGTGAAAATTTGGTGGAATTATAGTTCCTAGCATCTGCATTTGCTCTATTTGTATCAAAATCAAATTCAAGCTGTTCTTCATCACAACATACTAAGTTCCTGCAAATAAAGACATCCAAATATCATGAACTACCATGAACAAGGAAGCCAAAACTGGAACTATTCAAAAAGGTGCATACCTAGAGTTTAAATGCATAGAGGATGGACCATTTGTTTTTGTCAAGATCTCTTCCAAGTCATCTGTCAAGGAACTGGATGCTTGTGGCCAGGACCATGTCGTATTCTTGCCAGATTTATAGGTTCCAAAGCTCAAATGCGAGCAGTCAGCAGAAAGGGCTTGCAAATAATTTGGAAGCGCCACTCCCTGGCTATCCTCAGTAGGAGTCACTGACTGCTCTTCCTTCCCTAAACTTAGTTATTGTATGTTCACCACAGCTGAGGATACGGCTTTGATGGCATCATCAGACAAAGAAGCAGTAGGATATGGAACAGACACATTAGAACTTCTACCTATCCCTGAGATTGGATACCAGAGGATGAAAAGTAAAGACCAGAACACGTATTCAACATAAGTTCTTTCTGCATTGCAGGAATATAAACACAGTCTAACCAATTTTCATAAGCATTTAGCTATGCTAAAATGCACAGAATCTAAATCCATGAACCAACCATCTAGCATATGCTTGGAAAATACAGAAGAATAGAGAGAGAGAGTCAATAATGCATGTAGTAAGTGTTGCACATAAATTGCACTAACTGCAATCACTTTCAAATGCAATTATATTTCTCATGCTAAAGAAATTTTGAGTGTGTTTGGATGAAGAATTTTAAAATTTTAAAGAAATTTGAATTGAATAGATTTTAAAATGCATCATTTCAAAATGCTAGCATTTGTAATCATTTGGTTTGGATAAATTTCTTAGAAAGAAATTTAGTCTACTGAAATTTGATAAGATAAAAATAATTATAAAAGAAGAATAATAACATTAAAGATAAATATATATGTATAAATAAAATATGCGATATGGGTATCAATAGATTTGTAAGAATATATAGATATTATTAATAATATAAATTATACAAATATATTAGAGTTAAATAAAATGATATTTTCTTTTTTTTTTTTTTGAGTTTTGTATTTTAAGGCGGGCCATGTATAGTAAAGAGATGGAGGATTTGGAGGAATTTTGAAAACCACATCTTTAGGTGGAATTTCAAGAGGGAATCTGAGCACTCTCAAAATTCCACCTAAATTTTGAAATTCTCTCTTTTTTTCACCCAAATAAGTAAATTCATTTTTTAACTTTCAAAAACCTTGATTGAAATGAAATCTCTATTCCAAATGCCTCATCCAAACACACCCTTAAAGCCCACAACTACATTTAAAAAAAAAAAAAAAAAGAGCTATGTTCCTATGGGCACTTCCCATTCAACCAATCAAATAATACATCCAAAAAAGTATAGAATAAACAAGTCTGTAATGTTCTACAATCAATAACAGTTTTCTTCTTTGCATATAAGACAAAGAATACTAGGACCCTTTTTTTCCATCTCTTCCCAATCCTTTTTCTCCACTTTCACAAATCAGAGACAGATAACAATAGTAAAACAAAAAATTGTTCCATGTTGCATGTTTCTCTTCTACAAAGGACCAAAATGTATGTAACTTAACAACCGACCACTTCCTTTGTCCTGTATCTATCACAAGCTCATACATTCTACATATGTTTTACAAGCTAAGGACCATAATGTTATTTTATAGCACAGAGCATATAACTAGACATGGAATCAGTTTCCTGAAATTCCTTGTTTTAAATCAGAAAGAACTAAATTTCTTTACTTAATACCTCCAATGTTCTACAAGGCAGTAAAATTTTAAAAATGGAGGTATAAAACTTTCTAAAAATGGAGAATAAAATGATATTATATAGCATCCAGTAAAGAAATCCAGTAAAGAAATCCAAGTTCTTCACTCTAATGAGACTACAATAGACATTCTAAATAGTAATAATTATCAAAGTACAAACATTGCATCAGCAGAATCCATGATTATTATATAGCATCCCATGACTTTATATTGCAAAAATCTGTCATTAGTTTAATTAAAAATCAAATAAAGAAAATAGAAAATCCTATAAAGTCGAACTCAAAACATGAAAATTTACCTTTCTGGTGCTCATAGATTTGCCGATGAGAATCAGGCGAATTTGTATCTTTACACAGGTCATCATAATGTTCAGATGTTCCTCCATAATCATTCATAAATATTTGTTTACTAGATACTTGAGCAGAGTTGTCATAATCAGAACTAAGATTCTCCCTGGCAGCATTGCTCTCTGAAACTAGAATATTGTCTGACGAGCAGTTACTTGACAAGTTAGCTCCGTTACTATGCAAGTAAGATTGATTTGAGTACATCGTAGCACCAATATCACTTGCAGCAGTAATTGGCTCATTCAAAGGCAATTCACTATCAAAATCATGCTGACTAGATTTCTTTCCAGATTTGCGAGTCATGTTCAAATCTAAAGAATGCAAATCTTGATGTGTTCCCAATTGTGAAGGTAAAGTAGCGAGGGAAGGTTTCATTTGGTAGATGGATGAGTCTGGCAGAACAGCATCTTGATGGGTATAAGATGTTTCACAAGGTATTTGTGAGCCTTTGCTCTGTGGCTACCCATTCTTACGATATCAGCCATAGTAACATGTCCTACGGCATCCCCCACCCAAGCAGATTGTGATCCAGAAGATGTTTGCAAAGATGAACCAATCATATCACCTGTTCCTATGTCTTCTATTATCAGAATTAAAAGAATTGCTGCAGAAGAATTTAAGATGCTCAAAACAAATAAGTACACATTTCATCAAGCAGCATCAATAAGCTAGACCAATTTATATTCTGTTAAGACTTAAGAATCAGATAAGGACACATAATAGAAAAAGCAACAATTTTGCTTCATTAGAACTAACCTTCGAGGGGAAGGCTGCTCATTCCAAGTTTGTCCAGTTACACATAATGTTGAAGAAGCAGAATAGGGAATAGAGGCAACTGAGCCATTCTCTTTCCTGTATGCAGCTTTACCAAGCTCTGCAACAAGGTACAAAATGTCATATTAATAATAACAGAACAAAAACATTTTACACTAGTGTCACCAAGGCATACATGCTCCAAAGACCATACCATAGGAGCTGATTTGTATTGCTCCACTCCACCCAAAAGAATGTTCACTACCACCTCTAACACCATGATTAGACATACAATTGTTAGCTCGAGCTTTTAGTTCTTGTGTCTCTTTCATCTGACATATCAACAGAACAAAAATTATATTAAAAAAAGGAAAAGGTAAATTCTATTTGCAGCCATAATTTTGCTCATGACAGCCACATTTTCTAATACAAAATTGCCCTTGGAATGAGTTACTTTATTATCTCTAATAAAATTACTTTGTAACCCTTCAGCCACACCCAATTACCTTGCCTTTCTCACAACCCACTGCCAAAACAGACGGACATGCACTTCTGGTAATGTTCCCATCACACGGACTTGTATTTGCGGTAAATTGCCCACCTCACTGCAGGTCCATACGTGCAGACCAATTTTTACACAATGAGAACAGAAATGCATTTCCATTCAAATTTCCGTACAAATCCAATGTAAAGGTAAAATGCAAACAGAAATGTATTTCAGTTCCCCAGGCAAGAATGTAAGGGTGCCAAAATGTCGTTTTGGTTGTATTGAGCAATTTTAATTAGAGACATGGGTGTAATTAGTAGTTGGCCGTTATGAGCAAAAAAGTGGCTGCAAACAGAATTTCCCAAAGGAAAAAACCAATTCCATAATGAAGAAAAAGAATAAGCACATTTTTAAATAGAATACCTCTTTTCTTCTTTCACGTCTGCTTTTCACCTCATTAAAAGTATCTACAAAATTAAAAATTAATTTGCTAAATATTTCTTACTAAAAATTGTCAAAGTGACAGTGTTCTTCCATTAAAGTTGAAAGAGCATTGAATCACACAACTCAGTAGAATTCAAAACTTCCATTAATTTCAGTTATTACATTCTCAGTTGTTTGGCAGCTAAGAAAGAATCATGCACCAGAAAGACAAATAAGTAAATAAACCTCTAGCCATCAAAGAGCAACTATTATATACTGTATAACACCGCTTAAATTTTTTTTTTTGGGCAAATTGAAGCTTTTAAAGTCAAACTATTATTTGGAAAATAAAATTAAAAAATTAAAAAAGATAATAGTGACAGTGAGAGAGAAACGGAGACATTTGAGAAAAGGAAAAGAAAAGAAAAACATATAACTTCTAAAAGTCTTAACAAATTGTTAAAGAATAAAAATATATATTTTCCCCATAAAATATGATGAGAAAAACTTGTTACTTTATATTTGTTTTGAGTTTCCTGAGCAACCAAATACAAAAGTAGCGTAAACAAAAGGAAAGCAAAAACAGAGAGAACAATTATCTTTATTATCATAAAAAATGAAAAAGAAGGAAAAACCTTGAGAGGAGGAGGCGTTGAACGGCGTCGTTAGGGTCCATATTACAGTCTCTAAGGACGGAGTAGATCTCCGAGTCCGTACAGTTATTATTAACAATCTCTTTAAGGTTCTAACCACTTTCTTCACCGACGCCGCTATCTGTCCTCCGCCACCAGAGCCGCCGCCAGTACCATTGGTCTTGCTATCACTCGCCATCTCTCTCTCTCTCTATATATATATATATATATGTATCTGCAGCTTATCAGATTAAACCAACAAACAAATAAAAAAAAAAAAAGTTATCATTTTCTTTTGGGGGTGGGGAGGTTTCGTTTTGTTTATATATATATATATATATATATATATATATATATATATATATTTTTTTTTTTTTTTTTTTTTTCTTTTCTTTGTGGTTTGATTTTGGGTGCCAGGTAGTAATATCCAATCCTCCAAAGTTAGTAGTAAGTACATTAAATTCTTATCTCACGTCGCTGTTAACTATGTTCCATCACAGCCTCACTATCACCGTCTATTTCAGATAAGATCATCTTGTCATCCTATGGGTCCACCAATTAGAATTTTATGACTTTTAATGGAGGGTCAGAGATTGTCGAGGATTTGACGGGGAGATAGAAACTCAAAGTGACTGCAGCATTTTTAAAAGGAGAAATATAATCCATATAACGGTGACTTTGTTTTCTTTTTTATTTTTGTATACAATTGCATTTCCGTTTTGGGAGTACTATGAGACGAGACTTATTTTCTTTTTAAATTTTTTAAATTTATTTTTTCCTATATTTTATCATTAAAATTTTAAAGTGTGTATGTGTTGGCTATTTGGTTCGAGCATGTCCTCGTCTGTGAGCAAACCGCTTACATGGTTGAGTCAGATAGGGTTGAAATTTTAAAAAGACTGTTTAAGGCTAGTTGGCTTTAGATTTTAGAGCCATAAAAATTTTTTAAAAAATATATTAGCTATTGAAAAAATATTAAAATGATTATTTTAAAATTTTTGAATAAAAATTAAAATTAAATAAAAAATAAAATATATTAATAATTTTAAATTTTAAATTGAATCAAGCTAAATTTAAATTTAAAAATTTAATTTAAATCAAATTAATCTATTAATCAAGTGAATAATTATGTTCATTACTTATAAACAGAGAATATAAAAAATTTTAATTTCATATAAATTAAAAGAGAAAAGTATTTTTAATTTTTTAACAAACTCGAAATATAGTAAAATTATTTATCATGTGATATTAATTGAAATATTGATACAAAATTGTAATATAATAAATTATATATAAAAATCAATAAAAATCTTCATCAAATTTGCCCTAAAATTATAAATATAAAATGTTAAAATTGCATTACTAAAAAATTAGTTATAAATTTAAACTAATTACATTAATCACATAAATAAATAAAATGAAAAATTTACACCTTTTGCCGTTTAATTTTTAATTTTTATTAGCATTGTATTAAGGAAACACTTTTTTTTTCCTTCATATATCTAAATCTTGTATATTTTACTTTACACATGTCAAACTTTTTTTTCTTTTTTCATGTTTAATAAATATTTTTCTTTTTTTCTTTTTATATTTAATATTTCTTATATTTTAAAATTTTCTTTTATAGGGCTCATTTGATATTATGTATCAAGCCTTTTTTTTGTCATCTTCTTTTCTTTTTCTGCTCTTACTTTTTTATTTACTTTTTCTTTTTCTATTTTTTATATTTAGTAAATATTTTCTAAATTTTTTTGTAGGATTCATTTGATATTATCTATTATAAATTTTTATTTTTTTATTTTTTAAATTAAATAATTTTGTAAAAAAAATTATATTAACGAAGGTGTCTACGTGGTATTCAGATTTAATATTTTTAAACCTTTTCTTTTATTAAAGTTTTTATTTTTTAGCAAATTCATAATAGAAATTTTGTAAAAATAGCTCATCACACGACAATCCAATTTTTTTTCTTTTTTCTTTTTGCTTTTCATTTTTTCTTTATTTCTTTTAGTTTTTTTCTTCCTTTATTTTTTTGTTAAATCAATTTTTTGAAAGAAAAAAAAATTAACCAATGGATCCATGTGGCATCTTATTTTATTTTTTACCTTTCATTTTTTTTTTGTTTTTGTTTTTTGCTTTTTAATTAGATAAATATTGCAACTAAAGAAACTGACAAATAAATTTTTTAAAATAAAAGTTAATGAAGGTATAGATGACAAAACAACCTATATCTGATGGGTTTTGGTTCATCTAAAGCAATATGTGCATTTTTTTTAATTTAGGATCAAATTGAGTTTTTTTTCAAAAACATAAGTCAGGTCGAATGTGAGTTTAAGGTATTTTGCTCCATCTAGATATATATAAATACATTTTTTATTATTTATTTAATTTTAGATGGATTTCAATTTGATCAATCCGAGATGTGATTTTTTTTTATCGAAATCGAGTTAGGGTAGATTGAGTTTTTTAAAAAGAAATGAAGTTGGGTTGGCGACAAGTTAATGGCACTTTACCCCAATTCACCTTAAAGTGTATATCAAAGAATATATATTTTTGTTAGTTTTGAATTTATACTTATTTTGAAATGACAAAATATTAGTTAAATAAGTTTAATTAAGATTTTGAAAAAGAGTTATTTATTTCTTGTTCTTAAGTGTTATATTTTTTGTACTAAATAAATATATTTTTCAAAGTGATATTTGAAATGAAAAATATTTTGTAAAAAAGTTTTAAATTTTGAAATAATTTTGTTTACTACATGGTTCTTAAGACATATTATGTTTGGTACTAACAAATATTATGCCTTTTAAAATTGTTATTTGATTTGAAAAATATTTTGGCAAAAAAATATCTTAAAAGATTAGTTTTAATGTTTATCTCAAAAATATAAGTTTCTAACATTAATAGTTATTTAAAAAATGACTTTTAAGTTTAAACAAATATTTCTTTATGTTGTTATATTTCTCAAATAAAAGATACACTGTAAATATTTATATTTGAGCTTAAATGAAAGTCTAATTATTTGTTTTGAAGTGAATTTATTCATGTTGAATTCAATACAATTTTGATAATATTAATTTTGATAAATACATTAACTAGAAAATTTTATTTTGTAAGAACAAAGTTTTTCAACATTGATTTTGTTTTTTTCTATATTGATTTATAAAATTTTAATATTCAAAATTTATATGGTTGAAAAGTTTTTTGAATCTATTTTCTAATTGACTAAACAAAATTGAAATCCAAATTTTCTAAGAATAGATCTTGATTATTTACTAGAGACTACACAAGATGTTTAATAATTGCATAAAGGGTAGGTTTGGAAATTCATTATAATTTTTATATATTAAATAAGATGTTGAATTTTATATGGATAGAAAGCCCCTTAAGTAAAATTTTTAAATTTTCAAACGAATCTTGATTTGGAGTTGTATAACTCAAGATAAGTTCAAATTAGTAAGAAGAATGCAAAATAAAATCTAATGCAGGCAAATCCCATGAAGAATTTTCACCTAAACTGCTGCTTAGCATGCTTGATCGATCCCCTATAAAAATAGATCGATCCCTTGGCCTATAATAGTCAAATTTTAAAAGAAATTCATAGCCCAATCAATCTCCTAATGGATTGGATCCTTTACATCCTAGTAGCCTCCAATGGCTAGTTTTTCAAGGAAATAATGGTTGTTTTCTTCACCACCTCAATTTCAATAGTTTCAAACAAATTTTAACTATAAAAGGAGTCTTCCAACACCATTCAAGTTAAGAGACAATATCCAAAAACATTCATTCAATGTCTACAATTAATTCAAGAAAAAAATCAAGTGTTTAGAGTTTAAATTTTTTTTATCCTCATATTCAATATCTATCAATATCTATTTAGTATTTTTTTTGTATTTATTTGGCAAACACCCAACCTTTGTGAGATTATCTAATTTATAAAAACTAATCTATCTCATTTGAGATTGTGAGTTCAAGAGGTGTGTAACCCTTATGTGATTTTGTAAAGAATTTAGGAAAACCATTAAGAATGTATTTGGTTTAGGGGAATCTACAAATTTTTTCCAGAATCTTGATGGTAGGTATTTGTTTAGTACATTTAGTTTAGGGTAATCCGATTATTGAGGAAAATGTTAGATTTTTAATAGTACCTAAAATCCCAAAATCAAAAACTCACATCTTCTTATGGTATTTTAAGATTTTAAGAGAAAAGTTACCTTATTTTCAAATTTGATCTGAATAAAAAATTGATCACATATCTATTACTCATTTGAAAAACAATTTTGGAACTCAATTTTAGCTTCTTTTTTTTTAAAAAAAATTTGTCTTATTTTTAATTTAGTTTTAATATGTGGCAATTAAGGCGTTTCAAAGAAAAAATAACTTAATTGTCACATATTAAAATTTGTTTTGGATCTTGAAAATTATGTTATGACATGATTGATTTTCAATCACAATTTAATAAAGACTCAAGTGGCTATTAAGGTGTTTTAATATAAACACGCCTTAATTGATTATTAATTAAGACACTTCTTCTTAGAAATGCTGTAAATGAGAAATATTAAAATTTAACTTTCTCTCTTAATTAAGGCATTTCTTCCTTCAAGTGTCGTAATTAACACATATTAAAATTTTATTTTTTCTCTCAGAGATCGTGTTATGATAATATGAATATTTTAATATCTAATCAACTTAAAAAAGAACCTATATTTAATACATCAAATAAGGCGTTTCTATATATGAAACGCCTTAATTGATTTATTCATCATGTTTTAATAATCAATACATTTTTATTTTTATTTCAACATATTTAAGCTTAAAACAAATTTTTTTTATTTGAACCAACTTTAGCTTCAACATTCCATCATTTAATCTTTGTCCTTTTCAAAAAATGGTGTATGTACTATCCGATACGTAATTATTTATTCTACATTATTTGTTACATTTCAATCTTTTCTTTTTTATTTCATCTTTTTAGATATCATTTAGATATGATTGAAACTATATCTTACGATGAAACATCTAATGATAGGCCACATATTAAAGAGTTAAACTTAAATGTAATGATTTTTAAAAGCGATAGATAATGTGTAAATAATATTAGAATCAACAAGAGAACTTTTACAAAATTATGTCATTTACTTCAAACAAAATGAAGATTATAGGCATATAGACATATGTCAATAGAAAAACTGGTTATTAGCTTCATCCACATTATTGCCCATTATACAAAAAATAGGATTATGAAACATCAAGTAGCTAGATATAGAGAGATCATTAGTAGGCAATTCCATTCTATGTTGAATTCTGTTTTAAGATTGCATATATTGCTATTTCAAAAACCTGAATCGATACCAGATAATTCAACAGATAATAGATAGAAATAGTCAAAATTTGTTTAGGTACCTTCGATAAGACATACATCAAGGTCAATGTAGACGCAATTAATAGGCTTAGATACAGGACTAGGAAAAATGAAATTACGATCAATGTCCTTGGTGTTTGCACCCCAAATATGCAATTCATATATGTTCTAACGAGATTGAAAGATTTTCAGTAGATGATAGAATTCTAAGCGATGCCTTTACACGCATAAATGGGTTAAGGAACCCATAAGATATTATCTTTAAAATGTTCATTTTAGGTTTATAACGAAACACCTTATTAATGTTGTTCCATTATAACAAGTAATTACTATTTGTATGATGCCTGATACATAAATGAGAAAAGTTTTTTGACAATTTATAGAGGTCAAAAATATCATCTTAATGATTGGAAGACAGGACTCCAACCGACAATCTTGCAGGAATACTTCAATATAAAATACTCTCAAGCAAGAAATTATATCGGGATATGTTTTGGTATGTTAATGCTAGATGGACAATTTTAAGGGAGAAGCATTTTATTTAATAAAGACACAATGTAAAATTATTTTTGCTTATTGCCTTATCCATAATTTTATTAGATCTGAGATGGTAATTAACCCTATTAAATATGATGTTACTAAAGGAAGTATTAGCCAACCAGATGGATTTGAACATCAAGATTTGATAACTCATGTTGAGTCATCTAATTCTTAAACTCATTTTAGAAATAGTTTGGCTAACGTATAGCCATCTGTTGTTTAAAAAACTTGAACTGATACTGGATAATTCAATAGATAATAAATAAAAATGATTCAAGGTTGTTTTAATGCTTTAGATGGGACATACGTCAAGGCCAACATAAATGCAGCTGATAGGCTTAGGTACAAGACTAGGAAAATGAAATTACAATCAATGTCCTTAGTGTTTGCACCCTATATATGAAGTTTATATATGTTCTATCGAGATAGAAAGATTTTATAGCAGATGACAGAGTGCTAAGCAATGCCATTACATATAGGAATGAGTTGAAGATCCCATAAGATATTATTTTTATAATGTTCATTTTAGGTTTATAACAAAACACCTTTTTTCATATTATTAATGTTGTTTTACTATAACAGGTAATTACTATTTGTATGATGTTAGATACACAAATGTAAAAAGTTTCTTGGCAATTTATAAAAATCAAAGATATTATCTTAATAATTGAAGGGCATGACTCCAATCGATGACCTCGTAAGAATACTTTAATATGAAACAATCTCAAGCCAGAAATTATATTGAGAGATGTTTTGGTATATTGAAAGCTAGATGGGCAATTTTAAGGGAGAAGCAGTTTATTCAACAAAGACATAGTGTAGAATCATTTATACTTATTACCTTCTTTATAATTTTATTAGATATGATATGGTACTTGACTTTATTGAATATGATATTGCTAAATAAAGTACTAGTCAACTGATGGATTTGAACATCAAGATTTGATACCAAATGTTAAGCCATCTGATCCTTAGACTCATTTTAGAAATAATTTGGTTAATGTAGAGCCATTTGTTATTTAAAAAACTTGAACTGATACTGGATAATTCAATAAATAATATATAGAAATGGTTCGAGAGTTATTTAGGTGTCTTAGATAGGACACACATCAAAGTCAATGTAAATGCAGTTGACAGGCTTAGATACAAGACTAGAAAAAATGAAATTGCGACCAATGTTCTTAGTGTTTGCAACCGAAATATACAATTCATATATGTTCTATTAGGATGGAAAGATTCTACAGTAGATGACATAATGCTGACCGATGCCATTACATACAAGAATGGGTTGATGATCTCATAAGATATTATCTTTATAATATTCGTTTAGGTTTATAACGAAACACCTTTTTTTCCATATTATTAATGTTGTTCTACTATAACAGGTAATTACTATTTGTATGATGCTGGTTGCATAAATGAGAAAAGTTTCTTGGCAATTTATAGAGAACAAAGATACAATCTTAATGATTAGAGGGCAGGACTCCAACTGATGATCTCATAAGAATACTTCAATATGAAATACTCTCAAGCAAAAAATTATATTGAGAGATGTTTTAGTATATTAAAAGCTAAATGAGCAATTTTAAGGGAAAAACATTTTATTCAATAAAGACATAGTGTAAAATTATTTTTACTTATTGCCTTCTCCATAATTTTATTAGGTCTGATATGGTAATTGATCCAATTAAATATGATGTTACTGAACGACGTATTAACCAACCAGATGATCTGAACATTAAGATTTGACAACTCACGTTAAATTATTTTATTCTTAGACTCATTTTAGAGATAATTTGACTAATGATATGTTCACCCATTTATTGTAATCTCGGAGATAAGAACATTATAAAAAAATTTTATATGTTATAACATTTGCTCAATTTAATTAATTTGTATACCATATGGTTGAGTGTAAAATTTAGTTTATATCGCTGTTGACTATATTTTTATCTGATTTTTTTTTCTTCTCAAGCAATCCAATGTATATTTCAATTTTTAGTACAAAAATCTTTGTTTTTTTTTTCATGTGTATTCCTTTAATTCATTCATTTGTTAGGTTTTTAATTTACTATATTGATATTGTTGATGATGTCTAACCATGTGATTAGGAATTGAACATGTCTTCATCACCTGTTAATCCTTCATAATTCGTACGAGGCCTACCTAGAAGAAGAATTGAAAGTTTGATGGTAGATAACCATTTTTGGATAAGAGATGAGGATTCCTATCAGGTTCAGTGCTTACATATTTTAGCAGATGATCCAAGATGAAGAGTGAATAATTGTGACATTTTGCATTGGATATCTAAGTTATCTTGAATGAATGCTAGAGCAACTCATTCTTACTTCCTAACTCAAAGCTATTCATTACATCAAATCTAGGGTTAAGCTACTTAAGAGATAATATTATAATATTATGCAATTTGTGATATGAAACTACTTTTGGATTTGGGTGGAATGATCAAAAAAATGTATCATAGTTAAGAAAAAAGTTTTTAATGAATGGGTTCAAGCAAGTTTTTAAAGATTATTCTGTGGCTTACCTTATTTATTTATTTTTATTCTTATTTGCTTTAACTTTTGTATAGACTCATCCACATGCTAAAGGGTAAGGAATAAACCTTTCTCTTTCTTTGATAATTTTAAAATAATTTTTTAATTCGATAGAGCAACTGATTAAAGAGTTGAAATAACAACTGATGTGGTTGAATCAATGAATGCTACTAAGGATTCTTACTTCTTTTTAAAGTTTGAATCCATGTTAAAAGAAATATAGAGAGAAAAGATGAAGAGGAAGAGATTGGTTCAGCTGCTATGAGTAAACTAAGACGTTGTTAAGCAAAAAGTGTTTTAGGAGCGAAGATGGATTAATTGCTGAATTGGTTTATCACGTCATCAAGCTTGGAACTTCAAATGATAGAGCTATGAATGTGATGAAGGGCATTTCAGCTTTCTTTAAGAAAAAAGTTAATCGTAATGATAACATAATGTTACTTTTTAATGAAATAATGCAACTCAATAATTTCTCGCCTGATAAAATGATCGCTACTAAGAGTATATGTTGAAAGAAAATCACAAAGTTAAATTTTTTTTGTTTTGCCATCGATATTTATAAAGGATTGCATTAGAAAACAGTTAAACAAATGTAATACTTATCCCCCATCATTTGACTTTCCTTCTTATAAACACATATAGATGCACTGCATTTTATATAAAGATTCATATATTATTTTTTAAACATTTTCATTTAATTAAGGCAATAAAAGATTTTTTTAATAAAAATAGAGTATCATGTTATAAATTTATTTATTTAGATTGAAGTTTAATATTAATATTGTATATAGGACTAATTCATATTTGTATTATTAGAACAAAAATCATACTTGTGTGGATGATATAAATATTTGGTTTGACTAATTTCATATTTGTATTTTTAGAACAAAAATTGTACTTGTGTGAATGAAACAACAATATGGTTTGATTAATTTCATTTTTTATTAATATAAATGTTTTGTGGAGTGAATGTGTCATGAAATGATTTGAATTTCAATTCAGCATTGGGATAAACAATTTGTCCCAATATGATCATATTCCGCATATAGAATGTGAATGATATAAGAAATTGGTCATCTTAGTGTTTAAATGAAATAATTAGGGGTTGATATTAATTTAAACAAATATAAACTTATAAAAATTAACAAATAAACAATCATAGTGCCTATACAAAAAAAATTGGAACATTTGTATATTTTTACAACCAATTTGGTTGTCCAAAATTAAGGTTATGCAAAAGTGGATACGTAATCAGACATTCTTTATGGATTTCATCAATTTCTTCTTGTGTGAAGCTTCCTTGTTTTGCCTACTATTAATAAAAAATAAGAAGTCAATGTTAATCAACTTACACAATATTATATAAGTTTAATTGAAAGACATTATTTATTATATGGTATTTATACTAACTTGGAATTGTGTGTTCATAAGATCATACATAACAATCTCGGTTAAACGCTCAAATTAGGATAAACATTTGGGTAGTTGCTTAATTTCAGACCAAATGTTTTAATTTGTATAAATAAGGGTCAAACGTTATCAACTTGTAACAATGTAAGATTTATTTCAATGAAAAATGAGATGTGCATGTTACGTGCTGTATTAACCATAAAAAGAATATGAACCAACAAATTAGACAAATTCCATGTTGATTTGGATTTTTTTTAGTATTCTGTAAAAAAAAAAGAAAAGTTATTTAGAAAAAAACTGCATTTAACCCAAAAAAAAAAAAAAACCCCAAACCCAGAGCAGATTGTCTTTAACCCTAATCACCCAAACAAATTATTTTAATCACTGATTCAATTTCAATCATTAATTTGTGTGAGGTAAACGTTATCGCTAGTTGATTTTAGGGTAACAATTATTCGATTCAATTGATTATGCTTTAAGAGTTGATTTTGTTTAGGGTTCAATCATTTGGGCTTCTAAAATTTGGAAGGTTAGTTGTTTTTCTTTTTTGTTAAATTTGTGTAAAGTGAATAATATATACGTATTTTTAGGTTCTATTGTTCTTCATAGTTAGCCATTTGTGGTTTAGAATTTTTTGTTGTTCTTCACAATTAGACATATTCTGATTTAAAGTTTTCTATAATTCTCATACTTAGCAATATTCTATTTAGGGTTTTCTACTATTATTCTTAATTGCTCGAATTTATAATTAGGGTTTTTTGCTGTTAGGCATATTTTGGTATGTGACTAATCATAATTGTTTAATTGTTTATATAGCCTTTTGATTCTTGCCCATTACTTAAGCTTTCACCAATGTTAGCATAAATGATCACCTATCATTATTGCCCTAATTTATAACATAAGTGAAGCTAATTAATCAGTATAAAAAATAAATGTTAAAGATAAAAAACCAACAATTCATGATAGCTACAATTTTAAATAGGGTTAAATATTTCATGAAATCTTAGGCTACAGTTGACTTTAGGGTTTATCAAGGAACAAAAGACAAATGGATAATAGCATAGGATTGAAAACACTTACAACTTAAATTTGGTTTAGTAATTAAACTGTTGTGTCAAAAGGTTGGAATTAAATCTGCACCTCACTACTTGACCAAAAAGTTTTTAAAAATCTACACAAAAAATTATCATTGAAATTTCTTCCACTTTTAAGATATCTCTTAAAATTTTAGCCAAATCCAATATAATTTTCAACTACAGCAATTCAAGAACAAAATTATGAGAAGAATATCCACAAAACCAACCACAAAATTATCAGAAAGATAACTAAGCTTGAGTATAAGCATGTTCACAACTTCAAGTCCACTCTATAAATTATCTTGCCAAAAACATTACCAAATAATAGCATCAAGTCAATCAAATGAATTTGAATTCTAAGAACAAAATAACACAAGAAAAGCATGCTAAACTTTTGAGTGAAAATGTGCACATAAAAGACCAATTGTAAAAGAAAATTGTATTTTAGAGAAAGACCCTTGATTATAATAGTGTAAAAGCTTATAACAGAAATTTATAACAATGTAAAAACTTGTAACATAAATTTTATAACAATGTAAGGGACATGCACACTTAAACTAATTGCAATTTTCATTGTTAGGGATATGATAAGAATCATTTACAACATTTATAACATAAATTTTTACCGAAAATAATTCTTATAACACTTATATACTATTATTGGATAGCATTATAAATGATTATTGCATGAAATTAGGGTTTATTATGACACAATTTAATTTTTCTGATTTTTAGTATGCGTTTTGATTATTGTATTTTATGATTTCACTATGTTGGGACTTTTGTTGATAATGGTTGTAATCTCATGTATATAAATGAGATGGTAAGAAACTTGATAGTTAATCTTAATAAGATATCTTACTATAAGTTATTAGACATTTGTAATGAGATTGGGTATATGAATATTAGTGAGATATTATATTTGAAACCTAGAAAAATATTACCTGATGGCTTGATGATAGTAAATAATGATAAAAGCACTCTTGATATGATTAGGTATATGATAGATCTTCGCGTAGTTGATGTTCATATAGTACAAGGTATAAATGAAGCTATTTTAGCTTTTAAGCTGTTGACAGGACTTGAAAGGAAAGATGTAGTTAAGATAGTAGGAAATAAAAGGGTAAAAATTCAACATATAGCTAAGGTAATAGGGAATGAAAGGATAGGAATAGAAAAGGTAGTTAGGAAAGTAAGGGTAAGAAATGAAGATATAGTTATGGCAGTAAGGTTAGGAAATGAATATGTCATTGAGGTAGTAGAGGTAAGAAATAAAGAAGTCTTTGAAGCAGCAAGGGTAGGAAATGAAGATGTGGTTGGGGGTGAAAATGGCAGTAAAGGTAAAAAATGAAGATATGGCTAGGGTAAAAGTTAAAGATAAAACTAATAAAAATAGCAGTGAAGAGGAAGACTATTTGTACTCTGTAAAAAATCAATATTTGAGTGGTAATGATGATAAAAAAATAGTTGTTACTAGATCTAAAGTGGAAGCTATATTCGAAAAAGGTAAAGGTAGGAAAATAAGAGTGGATGAGAAAGTAAAAATTGGTGTAAATATGAATAGGGATAAAGTTGATAATAACCCTAAGATGGAACCAAATTCAACCTTACAAGTAAATGATAATGTTGATGAGTGATATCAAAATGAGTATTATAATTTTGATGAGTATGGTGAGTCTATCAATAAGAGGATGAAATGCTTGATAATGCTATTAGAAAAAGAAATAAGTTCCTAATGTATGATCCCAATGCCAAAACCCTTTGTATTGAGTTAGGCATATTGTTTGAGAATTCAAAATAATTTAAATAAATCGAGTACTTACTTTTTGTTAGGAAAAATAAAGGTATCATTTAGACTAAGAACTATAGGAATTTTGTTAGAGGTAAGTATGTTGCAAAATAATGTCCTTGAGTAAGTTATGTAGTGTATGATAGAAAGTTGCAATCATTTTAAATAAAGACTTACAACAGCATTCATGAATACAACAAGATTTTCATAAACCTAATACTGAGTCAAGCTGTTTTGATTGAGTTGTACATAAATAGATTTATGAAGGATCCATTTATTAAGAATGTAGAACTGTAATACCCTTTTTTCATTTTAATTTTATTGCTTTCTTTTAATTTCAACCTCAAAATACTAACTCTTTTTTTAGCTGCATATTCTCTGTAATAACATCAACTTCAACAACATTTTCCTTCAACTTTGAAACTTCATATTTCAAACCTTGAACATGATTATATACAAATTTTTTGTCTCTTTTTCAGCTCTAGAATAATCTATTTTATTCTTTTAAAAATTTTAGGATCATGCCATAAATAAAATCCATATACAATACCCTACAATCACACTAAAGAAATATTAACAAACAAATTCTAGCAATCACACCAAAGAAATATCAGCAAATAAATACTAAAAAAAACACTAAAGAAATACCAACAAATTTATCGAATAATGTGAACATTCATAAAATCTTTTACTATGATTGTTATTTGTCTATAAAGTCTATTTAGTTACCTTTATGTTACAGTAATGAAAAATGGGTTCTCTTTCAAGGTTTCAATCTATAAGGTAACTAGTTGAAATTAACTTATACATGTTATATTATAAAACCTTCCTTTAGAAACCCTACAATTTTAATATTTTGAAGAACAAATTTAGAGAAAATCAGAGCATAAGAAAAACCCAAAATTTATACTAACCTTGAATTAATGCTACTAGATGAATTGATATTTGAAAAAGATATCGTATTTAGATGTTATTTGAACAGAAAATTTCTTTCAATTTATAGTGAAATACGAGTAAAAACGAGGAAAAGACTTGTTTAGAAATAAAAAAAACCCTAAGTTCAAACCCTCTGACGTTATAAATAGAAAGGATAAAGAAAAAGAGAATAAATTTGAGAATAAGCTTAGAAAAATAGTCAAATTCTTTTTCAGTTGTCATTACACCTGGATAAGTTAATTTCACATCATATTCCATGTCATGTTTGTTTATAATAGCTTTTACACGAAGCAACTTAAATGCACGTAACATGCATATCCCATTTTTTGTTGAAATAAATCCTATATTGTTACAAGTCAATAACATTTCATCCTTATTTGTACAAATTAAAACATTTGTTCCCTAACTTGAGCAATCACCAAAATGTTTAGTCTTGATTTGAGCATTTAGCCTAACAATCTCCCTCATAAAATGAAGGCTATAATATCAACATTCGGTAACTCCTTGTTGACAAAGAACCTGAAAATAAAATTGAGTAGGTTGTTAAACATTTTTCTAAATAAGCTCAGTCTAAAAGAATATATGTTATACTTACTGGTAATGTCACCCATTTGAACATTCTATTTTTATGAATTACAGCCATTTCCCTGAATTGAACATTAATAATAATAAACATGAATAATAGTAATTACACACAAACACAATTTAATGAAATTATCTCTTATACATAAAATGTAATATCTCTTTATTAAATTAGCAAGATTAGGTATAGGCATCGACCCTGGTTGTCCGAATTCAATAAGTAAAGAGTTCATGTATTAATCTCAATTACAACAAGCTGCCAATGACCCTTGCAAAATAATATGCATGATATTATTTTAAAATAGATAACATTAAAAAACGTAAATTCGATATATACTTATACAAAATGTATGAGATATTATAAATGATACAATTATTACTACGAATAGAACTTACCCAGAATTATATGGCACTAGATAATATTCGAATGGTTTTTGTAATGATTAACTCACATGACGAGCACTAGTAGTGATAATGCCACTTAAATTACTAATCAAATTTGGGTCAATGAATATGTATCTATTGGTTAATTATTTTTCCTTGATTTTTTTGTACAGGAAGCTGTATGATGACAATTAATAGTATTATTTAGTAATACTATATAATGTAGGTAAAAATTGATAGAATATATTTAAATTAAGTGATAAGCTAACTTTAGCAACAATATCAGAAGCCAATATCTCATCCATGGTACAAAATACCTCAATATCTAACCACCCTATGCATGACATCGAGGGATAATCAAATAATACATACTCTCCCTTAATGATAATGCAGTCTCTTCTTGATAAACGATCACGCATTTATGAAAAACTGTGCAAGTGTCATCGTTTAAGTCTGAACATCCTGTTACAGAAGAATATAAAATATAAATCTTAAAACCAATTGAAAAAGTAAATAATACAATTAAATATTCAATCACTAAACAAAATAAAATTAATGATGGTTACCAAAGATTGGGTTTGCTATAAAACTTGATTCATGAATTCATTTCCTTGTTAGATGTCGATAACAGATTGACCTTAAGGCATGTTAGGTTGCATTACTGCCAATGTTGCCCCTAATGTTATGAGTTGTTGCTATTAATCATTAAGGCATTACTCTTGCTCATCAAATATTTGCTATTGTTATTGAATGATTGCTTCATATTTTGCATTTTTCGTTACGCAGGGTTTCGATTGATTCTTGAAGAACTGTGATGACGAGATAAATCTACCAACCCCCTAAACTCAACTATGTCTCTCTTTAGATCCTAAAGCTAAAAACAATGGATCTTTGCTATAATTGATTCACGGGTCACTAGATTCATATATCATAACAAATTTATCCTAAAACATAACATGATGGTGTGAAACTAACCAAATACAATATTTAGTCATGAATAAAAGCACATTCATCATACGTGATATAAAAATGAAATAAACTTACAATCTTTTAGCCATTTCTTTAATTACTTTATCGTGAATGATCCATCTTTGCGTATATGTCCTTTTTTTCAAACATTTTATATAAAAATTTCCATTCAGAGTTAGATGATTCCTAAAACTATGAATCATAATAAGTTTAACATTTCCATTTACATTTCATAATATTTATATATGAGTATAATAAAAACATTCAGATACTTATAAGATCATACTTAACATTTGTATAACCCTTTCTCGATGTCCAATGACGATATAATTGTCAGGTCCGTATATTTTTTTTTGTTTTTTATTTTTTTGAAAAAGAAAGATAAATTACATATTAACATACAAATATATTAAATAATATATTATAAATAATTAACAAACTAGGTATGCCTACCGAGAATTTATCTGATAGATGTTCTCGAACAAACTGCGACCACTCTTCATAATTGATAATATTTGCATATGTCGTTGAAGGATCAACCAATAATTTAAAATTATCAGTAAACATTAAAAAATATTTGGTTGTCAATCTGTTCTTAAAGTCTCTAAATACTTTTTTAGCTGATTACAACACAAGCTTTTTATACTCGGTTGGGATGTTAAACAATGCCTATAAAAAAATTAAATTAAATAAATTCAACATTAACAATTAACAAATTTTGGATTTCATTGAATAAACATATCATAATCAAATCCCATATACTATCATTCTTATCATTAGGAACCACCAACCAACTAGGGTAAGTAATCAATATACTTTGCTAGACAATAGCTCCAATATGGCTAGCCAACTTTGCACCTCTATTTAACATAGGCTGCCCATTTTGATTGTAATCAACATGAATTTTCGTCCCACTCATTTTAAGCAATTTACCACGTCCCCTTGATTTTTTTTTTCAAGGTCTTCATGTTTAGTAGAGGAAGACATATGTTCTTTGAAAGCCATAATTCCTATGATTTTGATCAAAATTATATGAAATACACCAAACTTTCTCTTTACATATCTACATAGTAAATACACCAGTATACATTACACAGAACAAAACTAATAATATTATACACGATACAAGCCAAATTGTGTTTCATCATATCATAAAAATCCATGCAAAATAAATGAAAAAAATATATAAGACCAATTTTTCATAAAACTAATCGGTAAACCATAATACTCCAACCAAACAATCAAGAAAAAATACCATGCATGCATTGTAAGGAGGATATACAACGTTGGTGGCAGTGCTAAATCCATATCTTAATAAATATATAAATATATATAGTAAGGAAAAACAAAAAAATGGCATATATAGACAAATAAACAATGTACAAAAAGGTACAACTTCATACTTATCAGATTAAAACAATGTATAATGGCATTGAGGGTACCACAATCGATGGTGATGAGGGAGATGAAGAAACAAAAATGGAAAGTGAATAGGTTTATGGTTTAAGGATATACACGAATGGTTCCTTTTATAGTTGAACTGTTTTAGCCATTTGATTTTTCAAGGTTCAAGAATGTAAAATAAATGTTTTAAAATGATCAATTACGGTGTTTATGTATAACAAAATGATCAATTACAGTGTTTTTGTATAACAAATACCTTAATTAAATTATTTAAATACCTTTTATTTGGAGAGCAATTAAGGTGTTTCTACCAATAAATGCCATATTTGATAAAAAAAAATAATCAATTAACGCGTTCACTTTGAAAAACGTACATTTAACTAAAGAAGTGCCTTAATTGATTATGCATTAAAAAAATAAAAAAAACATGATGAATTAAGGAGTTCATATACACAAAAGCCTTAATTGATCATGTTTTACATATGAATTGAATAGATCAATTAAGGCGTTCACAATAAAAAATACCTTAATTGATCATGTTTTATAAATTAAAAAAATCAATTAAGACATTCACATAAACAAATGCTTTAATTGATGGTATATTCAAAGCATTATAGAAATGTATCAATTAAGCGTTCATAGTAACAAGTGTCTTAATTGATGATTTTTAAAAAATATAAAATTGTTAATTAAGATGTTCACATGAACAAACGTCTTATTTGATGATGTTTTATAAATTATAAAACTAATAACTAAGGCAATCATATTAACAAACGCATTAATTGATGATATTTTATAATTAAAAATATTTGTTTTCTTTTATTGTTAAAGGGATTATTTGTCATTTGGGTATTTATTATTAATAAAACAAAATGAAAGGTTACCTTAAGCTTGTCAAGAAGATTATGGTAATTATACAAGAACTAATAAACGTGGATTTTCTCAACCAAATGAGTGAATCTGAATATGGAATGTCTTGAAAATCAAACAAAACCTCGGGTATCACACTTTTTCTAGAATTCAAGATTTCACGAACCAAATGCCTCTTAATAGTTTTTGTGTGATTGTACTTTTAGCCTTGAAAAGGTTATTTGTGAGTTTTTTGAGATATAGTGAATTATGTTTGGTTAGGATAGCTAAAGTAGATGACATAAGTGCCTTTTGAGAAAAACCAAACATTTATAAATTCTTATATTTTATTTCTTTAGCCATACTCTTTTTATTTTTATTGTTATTTATTTGTGCTTTAAATTTCCTTATTGTTGTTAATTTCATCAAAATTCTATCAAATATTTTATCATTTTAAATTTTTTTTATTCAAATTTATTGAAATTAATTTTTTGAGAAAGAATTTGAAAACAATTCAATTTAACCCATCTTGAATTGTTATATGCACTTAAGCTAATAATTTTATTCTCTATAGCACAAATTTTGCACATTTTGGCTTCTATGTATCACTCCCTTTAACTCACTTTTTTTTTCCTATTTTTTCTTATTTTCTCTTTTTATATTCTTTTTCTTTTTTATTCTCCACATTTAATAAATAATATTTTTAAAAAAATTTAGATTGGACTCATTTGATATTATTGATTAAAAATATTTTTTATTTGTTCCTTTTTTACTTTTTGCTTTTTTTGTTTTTTTTAATTAGATAAATCATTTAAGAAAATAATATCAATGGAAGTGTCCACGAAGCACTTTCATTTTTTTCCTTTCATATTTTTTTGTTTTAATTTTTTTATTTAGATAAATTTTACAACAAAATGAGGTATTCGATGGGTTTCAATTTGTTCTGATTAAATATGACTGTTTTGTAAAATATCGATATCGAATCATGTTGGTTGGTTTTTTAGGAAAATAGGATGAGTCAAAAGCATATTTATGGTACTTTGCCTCAAGTTACCCCTTGTTATGTGCAAAAATATATATTTTATTATTAATTTAATATTATATTTATATATTGGATTACATTAATAAAATTATTATTTGATAGCATAATTTTAAAAAATTAATATTCTAAGCTCAATGGGGTGTTCATGTAGCATATTTAGAGCTTTTTTTTATATTTTTTGTTTTCATTTTCGTTTTTGTTTTTGCTTTTTTTTGTTTTTATTTTTTATTAGATAATTTTTTGGAGAAAAAGAGACTAATTGAGGTATCTACATGTCACCTCCATTTGGTTTCCTTATCTTTTGCTTTTTCTTTTCAATTAAATAAATTTGTAAAAAAGAATGATGATATAAAAATAATTTTTAATTTAATTTTATTAAAATTTATGTTAAAATAATAAAAATAAACTGTAAATTATTTTAAATAATTTAAAATTTTTTATTTTAATTAATTAAAATTGAACCAAGCTACATCACTCAGGCTTATTTCTAATCCTATATATTAATTTTACTCATTTGGATGCCATTTGGAATCTAATGGGTTCTCCCCTTTTTATTTATTTTTAAAATTTTTTAATTAGATAAATGTTGTAAAAAAAATTAATAGAGATAGGAATGATAAAATAATCCATATTCAATATATTTCAATTTGGCTTGATCCAATAGGTGTGTTTTTTAAATACAAAATCATGTAGAGTTTTTTCTTTTAAAAATAGCAGTTAGGTCAAAAGTGAGTTTAAGGTGTTTTGTCCCATCTTGATATATATAAAAATATATTTTATTATTTATTTTAATTATATATATGTTATATTAATAAATTATTATATAATATCTTAATTTAATAAAAATATTGTATTTATAAAAAATTAAGATGTAATTTATATTAATTTTTTATGAACATTATACAAAATTTAAATAATTTAATTAATTTAAAATTAATGTGGTTTGGATGTGGGTTATAAATTTATGTGTCAAGTTGCACTAATTGTAAAAAAAATAACTCGAAGTTAGATTAGAAATAGAGATAAGTTGAATTATTAAAAAAGCGAGTCAATGTCAGGATAAATATAAATTTATTCGAACCCGATCCGTTGTAATCTTTAAATGGAGGTGTCCATGTGACCTCCTTTGACTTTTTTTTTTTTTTTGCTTGGACACTTTCTTTTTTTGGGTTTTGGGTTTTTTATTTTTTAATTGTCTGTTTTGGTTTTTTTTTTTTTCTCCATGTTTAGAAAGATAAATGGACAATTGAAATATCAATATGGCACCTCTGTTTGACTTATTTTTCTTTTTTTTTTTTTTCTTTTTTAACACTTCCCTTCCCTTTATTTATTTTTTTGGTGCATTTTTAACTATATAAATTTTGTAAGAAATATGATTAGTGGAGAAATAATAACAAAATAACATGTATCCAATAGATTTCGACTTGCTAATTTACAATAGATGATTTTTTAAAAATAAGAATCGGATCGGTGCAAGATGATTTTTCTTTTTTGAAAATTAGTGTCAAATTGGAGATTAGTTTAGAGCGTTATGCCATCTTGAATATAGATATAAGAATATATATTTTATTATTTATTTAATTTTATATTTAAATATATATTATATTAATAAAATTATTATTTAATACTTTAATTTAATAAAATATTATATCTATATATAATTAAAATATAATTTATATTAAAAATAATATTTTTTATAAATGTTATACTATTAAATTTATTTTTTTAAAATCGAGTTGAATGCAGATTATATATGTCAGGTTAGAGTCTAGTGTAAAAAATAATAATTTGATGTCAGGACGAGTATAAACCTACCCATTCTTGACTTATTACCATTTTTAAATGAAGGTGTCTACGTGATACTTTTATTTGACTTTCTTTCTATTTTTTTGTCATTTTGCTTGGATTTTTCCTTTTTTTTAACTTTAACTTTATGTTTTTAATTGTTTATTTTAATATTTTTTAATTATATTTATAAAGATAAATTTCAAAGAATAGATTTATATTTGATTTGTTATATAAGTTATGAAAATAAAATATATATGTTATCAATAAATTAATTGATAAAATTTCACTGATAATTAATTTTATTAAAAAGTTATATATATAATTATGTTTACTGATTTATTAAATTTATCATAAATATCATAAATTATAAATAAAAAAATTAGACTCGCATAATGTGGTTAGTTATATTAAAGGAGTCACAAACGGAATACAAAAGATTTCCGTCTCAAGTCTTTGGCCTAGTGGCTAAAGCGTTTGAGGAGACATCAAGAGCTTGGTTTTGAGCTAGACTTTCCCCCTTTCTTTTACTTGTACTAAGGAAGCGGTGCGTATTTGTAACTCAATGCCGTTGCCAAAATGGTTGCCAAAATGGTTGCCAAAATGGTAGCCAAGCTGCCAACCTCGCCACTCACCACTCACCTCCTCTTTCTAGCGGTCCATCTTAGAGACCATTCAGTTTTTCCTCTCCATTAATGTATTGGCTGCTTCACTTTCCTGCAGCCCTATTCTTCCATAAACTTATTCACCTCTTTGAATTTTGAATCAAAGAGAAAATGATATCCCTTCGTTGCAAAACAGTTTCAGGTATGTTGTTTTCTGCTCAATTGTTGAAACACATTTTTATCTTATTCTTTCTTATTTCACCTTTTAGTTTTTAGAATGATCAGCAATGGGCTTTTCACGTTATTTTCTTTGCAACATTTCTTTATTTATTGTTTACTTTGTTCTGTTTATTGCTCTTTATAAAATATACTATAATCTGCTTTGGTGTTCGAATTTCATTTTTAAAAGAGGTTGAGAATGGTTGGACCAAACTTGGCTTGTTTCCTAGATTTAAATGTTACTGCCAAACAGTTATATGATCTCTTGGTAGGATGTAGATTTGACCATTCTTGTAAAACACGAGTAAAACATAAAAATTAACACTCACAATTTGGGTCTATAATTAAATATAAACATACGTTTTGGCGTTTTCTAAATTCATATACAGATTTTGTTAAAATTTTAAATTATCATATTTCATTTTTTATCCTTTCATGACGAGTGTCGTGTTTAAAATTGAGAGATTTAGAATGGCGTTGGATGCAGTGTCAAACACCAAAAAAATGTATATATATTTACTACTTATAGTTTAAATATCTTGGACATGAACTGTTTCACAAATGACATTACCTTTTTCTTTTTGAAGTTTGAAATAAACAGAAAAAGGAACTGATTGATTAAAATGTAAACATTTACCTTTCTTTCTGTGATATTTATCAGTAATATTGCAAGTAAAAGATCGGAAATTAAAATAACTGTGTTATTTGAGGAAAGTAGATACTAATTAATACCTAATTCAGTGAAATGCTAAGATTTTAGTTATTTGAATGCTGAGGCATTCTGTGGTACTTGTTATTGCAGAGTTGAAAGTGCAATTGAATAAAATAGGTAATGATTGTTCAGTTTCCATAAGCAATAAAATGAAGAGACAAGGTTATCAAATGAATCATCACAATCGAAATGATGCAACAGGAGGTGATCTTTGGACAGATGGACTTATTTGTGCTTTTGAATTCGTTCAAGGCCAACGTAAAACTGTTCAGCAAAAATCTGGTGCAAAGGTCTGGTCTACTCATGCTTCCAGAGAAGCATCTAGGAAGCGGATCTATAGCATATGAACCGAAAAATTCTTTGACTGAAAATGTTAATTCTAACAATTTAGCTAAATCTCCACCCATAACGGAGTCCGCACTCACAGTTAAAGATACATTACATTAAAAAAAATTGTAGCAGGAATCTCAATCCTCGGGAAGAAATCCCAAGAACCTCTTGGAAACCGATTGTTTGGGACAGAATTTCTGAACTAGTCCAGATAATTCAAGTTGATGATGGATGGGGGTCTCAGCCTATTGAGCTCTCAGAGAATGAAGATGATGTCACTACTGCAGATCTAGCAGCTGCTTTCTGGGAAAGGCCAGTTGGTCCGACTTGGTGGTGTCATGTTGCTGCAGATCACCCATCCATAAATGCATGGTTAAGAAATGCTCACAGGATGCATCCTGCTATCAGTGTTGCTTTGTGAGACGAAACTGGGCTGATAAGTGAGTGTATGAAGCACCTATATTATGAGGTACAGTTGCTTGGTCAATATTGGAAGGACTGTGGATTAAGCATTTTTCTTTTTCATATGTATCCGGAGGTTTTAATTGCTCATCTAAAGTAAATACTAAACCCGAAAGGAGATCACAGCTTCATTACCTGAAATTGATAAAATTTTGATGTTGTTCTAATCCTAATACGAACTTATTTTCAATGGTGCACAAGGCAGTATGTGCTTAATTCAAATTTACTATAAAACTGAATCGATTATTTTATATACTTTTCTTGAGGTGTGCTGTCCAGTAAGGTTAGATTAAGACTTGAATGGAGTTAGTGTCTAAATGCTTCTTAACACAAAGTTTGTCTCTATCTGGGTGTAATCTATGCTGCAAAAGTAAAGCAAGTATGTCAATTTTATCCGTCAAACCATATAAATTATCTTCACCTAGTCAAAAAGAAGGTTACATTACTTTCTTCTTTTTCATTTTCCTTTTAAGGCTGTGACTTGTCTAAATATTTTGGATCAAATTCAACGCAATTATCTTTTTCATAAATATTGACAGGTTCCAGTCATAGTTGCTGGTGGACTGTTATTTGAGCTATTCGGACAGTCAGCTGGAGATCCTTTAGCTGATGAAGATGACATCCCCATTGTTCTAAGATCGTGGCATGCACAAAACTTTTTTATAACAGCATTGCATGTCAAAGGGTCTGCATCAAGGTATTGCAGAAGTTCAGGTTTGTTCTTGTACCCTGCATATATTTTCAAATAAGGTTATGCACAATGCATGCTATGCTTAGAATTACCATGACTGGATTTGGTCCCTTGATCTGGTTTTTTATTTTTCCAGGAAACGCTTATTGCTGGAGGCACTAATATTCCGAGAACTATCCACGAGGTTATAGCACTTCTCACTTGTCGCCTTGCAAGACGGAAGGTAAATAATTTTCCTTTCTTGTGATAAAATGATTTTCAATTTATGGAGCTCATCTTACTGACAAATAAAATTATCCTCCATATTCCTTAATTACAAAATAGTCTATGTGCAAAAATTTGTAAATGAAACTCTTGAAATGTATTTGCCTTAAAATTTTGACTTTGCTGCAACATATTGAACAGGTGGTTTTACGACAGCTATATGAACCAACAATCATATCCTCTGAACTATCTCTCTCCTTTTATTTAATCTTCAATGGGGTTTCTCAGCTTAGAAGTTGGCAACGGTTCTTGTTTCTAGCTTGTTTCTTCTCTGAAATCTACAGAACTTATGTTCAATGAAAATATTAAATCAAATGTATTTAAAATGAGTAAAAAGTTTTATAGCTTCTGGTTACTCGTTTAAAACTCACCATCCAAGTCAATTATATTTCTTGGGCCATTTCTATTATAATAATAAACATTTCTATTATAGTAATAAAAGTCAAAATCCTCGAAAAATGCTACTGGCTACTGGACTCTGAAATGCACATATCTGCTTCATAGAGTCAGATGTAACTTTTTTAAAAGGATAACTTCCCCTGCAGTCCTTTTGGATTATGTTAATTGAATACTTTCCTGAAAGATGCATAGCAATTCCATATAATTTTCTTTGGTAGTTAGCTCGTCGTGCTTCCATTCTATGGATATAGGACTACATGTGAAGCTTGCCTTTGAATTTGCAGATGGCTTTTATTTTTAAATTTATTGCCCTTTTATTGATCCTATTTTTTAAGTTTAATTTTGCTCCCTCGGTGGTTACAAAGTTTAGTACCTCTGTCATAAATCAATGGCTAACTGATATGATGTTTCCCATAACAAAATTTCTTTTAGACTATTCATTCCTTAATTTTGAACTCATGAGTAGGCTTACAACCATACACGCATGCTGAGACATATGCACACCGACATTGAAACGAGCTCGTAATTTGTTTCTCTAATTTTAAAATCTTAGGTTATTTCGCAAATCAATATTCGGTGAAGCAGATGAAGTTGAGTTAATGTTTATGAACAGGTGTTCCCTTTCACTTTGGATAATTCATCTTCTTAATAGGAAGAGTTTCACATTCATGCTCTGTTATTTGCCTGTGCATGACACATTTAACAAATAATTTATCACATGAACAGGAGGAATCACGAGGATTTGCATCTTTTTACGACAATTATGAACCAAGAAATCAGAAGGTTGTCAACACAGGTAGGTCAATTTGGTATACGGAGATAATTCTAAGTTTACCCTAGGAATAACATTGTTCAATTTTAGAAACATTACTCTGCTAAAGGAAATTTTCATTTGCACTGGCTTTTCAATTGTGTACTTAAGATAGTTTCAGTTTGCAAGCATGCTTCAAATCTAGGGTACTGAACAAAGAGTACTAAATTGTTAGAGATTGCTGGCTGAGAATTATTTTGGTCAATTACTATTGAAGGACGACGAAAGCTTGATTAGAATTTCTTTGTTGCACATTAAGCACTGTCTTGAGATAAATATTTTCATGCAGACTAGGCTGTGGTTGTTCCGAGGAGAGTACGGAAATTTAACAACAAATTGCAGTTTGATTTCCTGTTGCAAGAGCTTGCCTTCTTTTAAAATTGAATTAAATTTATTCAATATGTTAGTTTATTTATGCACAATTTTCTTTTAGGATTTTTCTGCTGTCTCATTGGTAAACTGGAGTAGCAAGAACATTGGAATACCAAGTATGTAATTTTCACGGACCATTTCTATTACGCCAAAACTGGATTATGCAACTCACTATCCAGGTCCTGAAAATTAATGTCACTAAGAGAAAATTTTGCATTTTGAAACTACTAACAGAGTAATAGTTAGCAACGATGTTAATATGAGGAAAATCTTTTACCAACTTATTGTCTTTTGTTGTGCAGACATGGTGACTTTAATAGTTTAAGAACCTGAGGTTTTGAAATAAATAATTTAGACAAGTTATCAAGTGTAGAATAGGATTGTCATGGCCACGCATTTTTTGAATGGTATATAGATTAGTATGCGAATTTACCGTTTCTTGCAGATATTTTACATGTAAGAACTGTCATTTTCTTATGTACTGCAAGTCATAAGAGTGAAATGGTCTCTCCATGCACGAGAGGAGATTGTGTTTGAGCTTCTTCAAAATTTGAGAGGGAATGCAATAAGGGCCTTGCTGGATGGGATAAGAAAGAGTACAAGAGAAATGATTTTAGAGCAAGAGGCAGTTCGTGGTCGCTTATTTACAATTCAAGATGCTATGCGAAGTACAGTTCGCGAATGGTTGCAGGTTTACATTCTCTTGATCAGACACAAAAGAATCTACTTTCCTACATAGAAATCTGATACTTAACGCAGATCTAGTTCTCCTACATCAGTGCAGCTTGATTTCTTAATTTATTTTTTGAATATTTCTCATTTACTCTTTTGATTTAGTCAACTATTCTGATTGTTAAGTTTTTAGAGATTTGTTTCTATTTTAGAATAAAATAATTCTCCTTCTTTTTATTATTTTTTGTTTATTGTTTCATGTAAATTGTTTCCTAATAAGAAACTTTACTGTTCCTATTTATTAAGATGTACTCCTTCATTGTAGATAAAATAAGAAGAAATAAGAACAATTATTTTTTAAGTTTTTTATATGGTATCAGAGCAAAGTCGGCCTGAGCCATTAGACTGTAGCCACACGAATTTCCGTTATAGCTAGCAGGAGTGAGAACTCTGCTTCTATAGAGGTATGGCATGAAGAAAATCACAAAGAGATGATACTCCAACAAATCCTTCAAAATAAGTCTGCAACCTTTGAAACTAGTTTACTAGCACAAAAAAGTAATTTCCTAAATGCCTTAAGTGTTCAACGGGAAAATACACAAGCTTGGATTGTTGATTCAGGAGCATCACATCACATGACTGAAGATGTATCTTTATTCAACACATATAGACCTTGCTATGATAATTCTACTATAAAAATTGTTAATGGCCTCTTAAAGGTGGCAAGAATAGGTTTTATTGTAGTTTCGAAGGACATAACACTTGACTTTATCTTCCATGTCCCTAATTTAAGCTGTAACATGCTTTCTATCAGTAAGCTTACAAAAGATAGATGTTGTGTCACTAAATTTTTTCCCAACTTGTGTGAACTTCAAGAATTGGGCTCGAGGAGAATTATTAGTAATGCTAGGATGTGTGCTTTTGTGATGATAATTTCTTATGGAACTATTTGTTATAACTTTTACTAATTGCTTGATGAATTTTTAAATGTGGCCATCTAATCTTTTGGCTCCGTCACCCTTCCTGTTACAAATTTCAAGATAAAAGTCTTATAGTCACACATAATTTAGGAATTTTTGGTGGCTGTGGCCTTATTCTTTCCATTATCACTGGACTTTTTGGGATCAATGTGGATGGAATACATGGAAATAATGGTGCTACCCCATATGCTTTTTTTTGTATTTTCTAGTATCCTTTTCTTTCTTGGATTAGCATTGATTGCCATTGGTTTGCTCTATCTTGGGCTGAAAAAACCAATCATTGATGAGGATGTTGAGGAGAGAAGATTAGAGTTTCAAAAGCTGGTTAAGATGTTCCAAAAAAAGGCAGAATCTCATGCACAAGTTCGTAAAAATGTTGCTCGGTCTATTAAGCCTCCCACAACTACAAGTGTACTTCCAAGTGGGAAGGGCTATGTCCTCATTGGTTAAATGCTACCTTTAAAAGTAGTTTTTTAGTTGCTAACAATTATTGATTCTACTTCAGTATGGTATATACATAAAATGGATGAAACAACCTAGCATGATGTCATAATTCACAAATTTATATGCCATTAATGGATCATCTTCAATGGTCATTATTAGTTGCAAACTACTTTGCAATAAACCTTATTTAGTTTTTTTTTATATTTTTTTTATTTCCTCACACTTTTGTTAACTGTTGCTGAATAAGTATAAGCTATATCAGTGGATAGATATTTCTATTATAAAATATCTATTTTTAACTGCACATTACTTGGTGTAGCTAATTCATTGGTTTGAACATAATTGTATATGTAGACACCCTAATCTATCCAGGGTTCTACTTGTTGTTATTAATTAAAAATAATAATAATAAATGAAAAAATGAAAAAATAAGTGATTGAATTTGTGTGAAATTGTTTGAATTGAATTGTAAAGTTTGAGTTTGGTTTAAAGTTGGAATTCAAAGGAAATAAGGATTACTTTATGGATAAGGGTTATTTGGATCAAAACCCTATAAATACAGACCCATATCTAATATATAAATATACATAGAGAAACAGATAGAGCAACATATAGAAATAAGGAAAATACACACGGAGGTAGGCAAAAACTATATATATATATATATATATATATACAGCAGAAGGCAGAAAGATTAGAAAATTCAAAAAAAATTTAAAGATTTTTTTTCTAAAAAAATCTAGAAAATTTCCAAAATTTAGCAAATTTTTCCAAATTTTAAGGAAGATTCTAGCAAGATTTAAAGTTTTCAGTGAAAATTCTAGTTTCTGGTGAAGTTTCGATGACTTTCCTAGATTTTGATGAGGAATCCCAAAAAATAATACTGGTATTCATCGATCTTAAAAAGAAAGAGAGGAAAAAAAGAAGAAAAAGAAGGGGAAAAAAAGAAATCTAAAACAAAAAGATTTCATCCTTTTATATAAGCGTAAAATGGTGTCGTTTTGAAGATTAAAAAGGCCTAAGATTCATGTGTTTTACCGCTTGGGCAAACTAACCCAAGCGTTGACCCGTATTTGACCCGCGTCTAGCCTTTGTCTCAAACTGAGCTGAGTCGAGCTATTGTCCCAAACCATTCTAGCCTTTCTTCTTATAGTCAAATCAAGCTCGTCAACCTCTTGTCGAGCGCTTTTTATTTTGGTATTTTTAATTTATTTAATTTATTTTATTTGTTTAATTATTTTTAAAGTATTTTTGTATGATCAAAATTTTAGGAAAAATAAAAAATAAAAAATAAAATAAAATATTTTTTGAGAATAAATAATAATTATCTACTAATGGAATATTTAAAAATTTCAAATGATAAATTTTTAAAAAATTCCTAGGTGAGAAATTTTTTTAAAATTTGTCCCAGATGGTGAAATAATTTAGATAATGTTTTAATAACAATGATTAATATTTATTTTCAATTTAAAAAACAATAATAAAAAATAAAACAAAAAAATTTTTTTGTTGAAAATATTTGACAATTATCCAAAGATGAGAATCTTAAAAATTTTCAAATAGTAAATTTTTTAAGAAATTATTAGGTGAGAAATTTCTTTAAATTTGTCCAAAATGGTGGAAGAATTTAAATGAAACTTCAAGAAAATAGTTGTCATATTATTTTCTGTTCAAAGATTAAAAAAAAGAGAATTTCTAAATAGATCCAAATGGTGAAAAATTTAAAAATAAAAAAAATCTATAAGAAAACTAAATTGACCCAAATGTTGGAAAGTTTAAAAATAAAAATAAATTTTGATGATGAAATTCTTAATAATCACAAATGGTTGATTATCTAAAAAATTTCTAAGTGAGAATATATTTCTAATTTTGGTCGAAATGGTGGAATAATTAGATATATTTTCAATAAAAAAACTATAAAAAAATAATTAAACATTTTTTTGATTATAGAGCTTTTTCAAGAAAACAAATGAGATTCTTTAATACTTTTGAGGTAAAAAAAAATATTTTTAAAAAATCTACCAGATTGATGGAGAATCTTAAAAAAATATTTTCAATATTCAACATTAAAATTTAATACCATTAGAATCAATACCGTAAGATAATTTAAAATAAAATGATACCATCCTTAAGATGGGCATGTGGGGGTGCTATAACATTTTCCATATTAACCGAACTCCCGAACCCTATTCTGATTAGTAGACTAGAACCTATTTTTTGATGAACTCTTAGTCAAGCTTAGGAGCTCCTTAAAAGGATAGATTCATTAGGTGGCAATCACACCTAGAAAAAATATTGGTGGTAACTCCTTTTATTAAGTCTAGCTATAGATTTATGGATCTATATGTTATGATAGTTTAGCAACTCTATTGGGGACTGTAAGAGAGTCAGGCCATAAATTTTTAAATTTATCCTATCATTTGATCTAATAGTTTTAAAATGTAATGATTATGTTATTTGCTTACTAACGTTTTTCCTTTTTTTGTCTCTCATTTGATTTATGGGGTTGAAAATTTTGTGTTCCTTCGCACACACTATCATATGCATTTGCACTATATAAGCTCTATACCCAAGCTCTTTTTTTCTTAAGAGTGAGTAAAGTACCATGCTCTCGTGAGATAATAATCTCCGTAATGGCTAACGAAATACTCCTACTCAAATTGAATCTTTTTCATTGGTAGCCCATGATGGGTGAAAATTGGAATGCCTTACTAGTCTGTGATGGACAATAATGTAAAGAATAATTTAGAAACCTTTAGTGGTTAAAGTCACTTAACCCTACATATAGTTTACACTTAAGAGGTCAGCCTTAAGATAGAGCCATTCCCACCTGTTAATAGATGTAACCCAATGTTAAGACACAAGAAAGAACAATTTGTTTGATATATTAATTATCTAACCATTTTGTTTGCTTGACTTTATGCATTTACATCATTATAATATCATTCTATGCATCATTTCATGGTCATGTTTAACATATTCATTTGCATCATTCTCATATAGGGAATATTTGCCACATATCAGTCATTGATAAATTAGATCTCACATTTACATCCATGAAAAGCCAAATGCAATCAAAGTCTACATTAGTTCATTATGAATTTGCTCATCAATTGAAAATTAAGTCAGAGAAAGGTCAAAGAAAATAAGGTAATTGCTTGCCCAAGGGTTTGATCTCATCATTGACTAAGAGAGTTCATTTTGATCTCCAACAAAATGACCTGGCTGACCTAAGTAATGTTTAAAGATGCATGAATAAAATAAGGTATGAGGTATTTAAGAATAAATTTAGAGATATAACTTCACTACTCTAAGTGGATATGGATAATAATTTGATTAAAACCATCTTTCAATTTTGGAATTTTTTTTATAAGTGTTTCATTTTCAATGAAATAGATATGATGCCAACAAAAAAAGACTCCATGATCTTACTTTGCTTTGATTTGTCAAACCCAGATAAGATTTATTGGTTAAATAAGGTGGGTTATCGTAAGAAGCTTATGCAAATGCTTAGACTTAGCTTGCATCAAGTTGATGTATGTGTCAAGACAAAAGGTGAAAGTACGGCTATCCTATGAGATTTTTTGTGAGACTTCATCCAGGGACATTTGGATGATGATCAAGGGTTAATGGCAATGGCTATAACTCTATATGGATTGGTAATCTTTTTAAAAGTCATTGTATATGTTGATGTCACAGTAATAGACTTTGTCGATTAGTTAGAATGTAAAGTCAATGCAGCACCAATCATTTTAGCAAAAACCATTCGTTCCTTGAATTTTTGTCACAGAAATGGTAAAGGTCGATTTAATGGGTGCTTAAAACTGCTTTATATATGGATGAAAACTCATATTGAATATGAAAAAAACCAGTTTCATAAATCATATCTTTATTCCAGTATTTTAATCAAGGAGTTTTATTGTAGCACATGACCTCAAGCAAAGTTGAAAGAAGAATGGGTTTTATATTTTTGTGACCTTGATAGCTAAAGGATAATTTAGAGAGCACCTTAAATCCATCATGATATAGTGTTATATAGTTGTGGGAATCAACCTTAGGTGTTTTTATTAGGCCTATGGGGTGTTGTTGCTTATGCCCCAACTTTGGTAAGAAAACAATTTGGATGTGAGTAATTTATATTTATTTCAAAAACCTATGGACTTAATTAGTGAGAATTTTTTTCACTGAAAAAAGGGCGTATAAAGTGATTAAAATGATCAGAAAGGCATGGAAATAAACCATCAGGGTTAACTAGGGGAGGCTTACTTATGATGTCACCCCAGAATATATTGTGTGGCATATAAGAAGGGACAAGGACATTATGCTTCCTCGAGAATGAATAGTTGGCCATTCATCAAAGCTGATTTCTCAAGATCCCATACTTAAAGTGAAAATGGTTAAAAAGAAACTCTAAACTAAGAAAGATGAGTTGGAACAAGAAAATAAGTGATTGAAGTTAAAGTTGCAAAAACAGAAAGTTCAGAGCCTTTGTGAGCAAAAAGATCAATGGAAAGTTTTATTCAATGATCTAGAAAAGATACATTCATTAGTCACACCTGAACTTGCTTGACTCTTAAGAGAAAATGAATTATTAAAAGCAAGAGTAGAAAAGGACAAAAGGCCATTGCTAGGGTACACAGGCATAGCCAAAAGCTACAAGGTATAGTAGATCAGCACACAGCATAGGTAAAAGCTTTAACTAATGAATGCAAGAAACATGCTAAATAGAGCAAGCTATGGAATGGCATGTGTATAAAAAGATAGAAACATCTAAGGTACTTGTTTGATCAACTATGCACTATTACAGACAAAGTGTCAGAAATAGAAAAAGAAGTGGAAAAATTAAAGGCCATGGTGCAACCAGTAGGAGCTCATGGGTGATGATTGCTTAACTTCCTAGATGAGGCATAAGATCATTACCAACAAACTAGGAAATTTATAAGAAGGCATTAGAGTAATGTTTAGGAATAAAAATTGATTTTTAGGACTTTAGAATTTATTTTGGCTTTGTTAAGATATAGTTTTGAAATTTTATTAAATAAAGTTTTGAATTGTGATTTCTTTTGTCAATGATAGTTATGTTGGAAAATATTAGTATGTTCCATTCAGGCATTGAAATACTAAACATAAAGCATAGCATTTTTAATAATGACATAATTGTGGTACTCAAGATTCAAGGATAGCTCCACTAAGTAAGAACCTCATACAATCAACTCACTAATACAATACAAGAGCTTGAGCCAGACAAATGGAACAAGAAAATTTCAATCGTCTTGAAAAGATAGAGAAAGCTCAAGAAAAGCTTAAAGGAGAGTTAAAAAAGATTTTAAAGGCTTTGAATAAGTTAAACAAAAAGAAAGGTATAGAAAAAAATACTAGCCAGTAAGACCATCCATCACAAAAGGTGATGGACTTTTTGTACCCTCTTAGTTTTTGGCCATATCAAACCTAATCCACACAAGATGCACGACCATAATAGTTCACATACCTTGTAGGATATACATACCTCAAAATATCATCAGATTCAAATCCAAGGCATTACCAAAGCTATATAAATCTTGTCTTTATTGAGAAAATAATAGAACCAAGCCAAGTCCTTGATCTAGATGATCCAAAAGAAAAAAAGAATTAAAACCAAAAGGGATCGAGTTAATAGAGGACTCAATAACTAATAAGAAGATGAGTATGCTGGAAGAAAGATTACGAGCAGTAAAAAAAATTAATTTTTATGGTTCTATAGATGCTGTTGAGCTTTGTTTATTCTCAAATGTCATTATTCTTTCGAAGTTCAAGGTACCAAAGTTTGAGAAATATGATGGTATAAAGTGTCCAAAAGTCCACATTACCATGTATTGTCGAAAAATGACTGTTCATCCTAATAATGAAAAGATGTTAATACATATATTTCAAGACAACCTTACTAGCTTTACTGCTAAATGGTATGTCAGTTGGATAAGACCCATATTTAGTCCTAAAGTGATATGACCCGTGACTTTATTATTCAGTATCGGTATATTATAGATCTAACCCCTGATCATCTATTTTTATAGAATATAGAAAAAAAGACAAATGAATCATTTAAAGAGTATGTCCAAAGTTAGAGAAACATAGTTACTCAAGTTTAGCCTTCTTTAACTGAAAAAAAGACCATAATGTTATTTGTCTATACTTTAAAATCTTCTTATTATGAAAAGATGATAGAGAATGCAACAAAAAATTTTATTAACATGGTGATCTCGAGTGAAATCATTGAGAATGTCATTAAGAATGGTAAGTTGAAAAGAGGAGAAATTTCTACCAAGAAGGCCCTAAAGAAGAAAAAGATTGAAGCTCAAGCTGTGAGCTTTGATAGATAATAGTTCAAGGGTTATCAACTCTATCCACCATAAGGTTACTCTCCATATCACCCTGCAGTGAATAATGCCACACCTTGCCCATATCATTCTACCCTATAACCATCTTATCCTCTAACATATCAGCCTGCTTTCAAACCCAAAGCTCCCATATATAGTACTAATAGTCATATCTTTCAAGATCTCAAATTCATCATGCTAGCCCAACAAATGGTTTGTGAAAGCTACAAACTATTAAAAAAAACTCATATTTGACCCAATCTCCATGACTTATACAAAATTATATCAAGAGCTGTGCAATAACCACATGATTGCCTCAGCCATCTAAAGCTATTCAAGCCATCTTATCCCAAGTGATATGATCCTATAACTCACTGTAACTACCACAATGAAATTGCTAGTCATTCCACTAAAAATTGCACTGCCTTAAAGTATAAAGTGCAATGATTAATCAAGAATGGAATGATAAACTTTGATACATAAAAGACAACAACACCTAATGTTAGTGTCAATCCATTACCTAGTCAAAATGCCAATGCTCTGAGTGAGGATTAAGAACAAGTTTGATTCGAAAAGGCTTGGTGAGCTTCAATGAATTAGGGAAGTCAAATGTCAATAAAAGCCACCTGATCACATAGGGCATAATATTGCAAAAGACAAGTTGTTTATCATTTTGAGATTTCTTTCAGAGTAATCTTAGGATTTCTTTAATGCCGTAAGATTTTATTTTTTATCATTTTAATAAAAGGCAAGTTAATGCATTTCATTACATTTGCTCTCTCATTCAAACTGTTGTTCCATGTTTTGTTATATCTTTTTATCATTATTCTTAAATTTCAAATAATGAATGTTTAGACAATGATAACAATAATTTTTGGATTTAATTTTGGAAACACATTCATATTGATAAAGTTTAATTTATGGAGACTATTTGAGCAAAAGAAGTAAAATGCTAGCATATATGAAATAGATATGTCTTGAAGATATGTAGTCATTTATAAAGATCCATGAGTTTGTTTTTGTTTAATAGATGATTTTCAAATAAAGCATTTATGTTTAAGATGAAAAATGATCGTATTTTTTTTACCATTCATAAAACCATCCATTGCTACCCTTGTTGAGCCTATTATGATTTTTTTTTAAAGAACCTCAATCAAGGATCACTCTCCATACTGTGGGGAAAATTTTAAGAAGAACATACTTGAAAAAAATGAGCAAAATATCACAAAAGGTCTCAAAGATAGAGAGTAAAAAAAAATGAATGTCGCAAATGAGTTGGGGCAAAGTAATGAAAATCCTTTTGTGAGGAATAAGATGAATGAAAAAAGAAAAAGTAGTGAAATGATGTGGAATGGGTTAAAATGCCAAGTTGCATCAAATGATGAGAAATGATCCTTTAGTTTTGAACTCTTTAAAATATGTTTTCATATTATTTTATCCATTTCTTTCATGACCCTTTCACCATAGCCTATATTATAAACTTTAAAAGTTCATTTTGATCAAATATCAATGCTCAAATTGAATGATCATATATTAGGCTAAGGTATTCTTATGTTAGAACAATGGAATCATGCTATGTGTTTTAGAGAATGATGTGTGGGAGATATCAATAATGGATAAAAAATGAAAATTGAAGAAAAAAATGAAAAAATGAAGAAAAAGTGAAAAAAAAAGAAATACAAAATACAAAAAAAAAAGAAAAATTATAAAATTATAAAATGAGAGAAAAGGAATACTCGAATTGAAAATTTAAAAGGACGATTTGGGTAGAAAAACCTCTAAGCTGAGAATTGGATAGACAGTTCAAATATATGAAAGATCAAAGACATCTAAAGATCCCTTAAAGCTTGGTAAAGTTTAATGAGCTTAATATGATTTTGAAAGTCAATGGAATGAGTTTTTGAAAAAGAATTCTAGATTAATGTTAAGAATTATCTAAGCATTAATTGTTTAAACATTGTTACACCATTCAATACCATCCTTAATGACATGTTTTGAATTTGTTTCTTTGCTCATTTATTTTTGTACCAGACTCACTCCTCATTGATTATCTTTCTCTCAATTCATCTTGTGCTTTCTTATTTTTGCATCCCTAAAATAAATTGAGAAAATGTATTATTGCATTATATTTGTCATAATTTGAAATGATAATGAATAAATGATAACGCTCATGAAAGATTCTTGTATTTCTTTGAAAAGAAATTTAGGATGATAAGGGTAAAAAAAAATAAAGAGATGGCATAAACCTAAAAAGATAATTTGGAAAGACACATGGTGTGACCAAGTGATGAATATGGTGATAAATTAGTCGACATAATTTGTGAGTTGTGATCAAACAATGAAAATAATGTAGATCAATAGACGAAATTTGTTCTGAAATTGCTAGTATTGAAAAGTCTACGAGTTGTGATCAAATGATAAAAATAATGTAGATCAGTTGATAGAATTTATTCTGAAATGGCTAATGCTAAGGAGCTAAAATGAAAAATGAGAGATGGTGGAGTCTTGAGAACCATATTAGCACAATCGATTAAAATTTCGTGACATTAATGTTAGTGACATCTGCATTACATGTATGTAATTTGGTTTGGCTATGCATTTGCATGATGCGATGAACATTTGAATCATGATTTAGAATATAACATATGTAGTATTGTGAGAATCTAGACTATTGTATTTGCATCATTAAGAAAGCATTTGCATCATTATCACAATATTCTTTACAAAGTTTTGAATTTGCTGAGAGATTGAGAATTTTTATGATAAGAAATTTTGAACTTTTGGAGGAAAGCTTGACATTTGCATTACATGCATTGCAATTTTGAAGGTCTAATGCATAACATGCATTGCATTTGAGAATGTATAGTGCATGAATTTAGAAAGTAGAGATATTTCAAGATTTCACATGAAGAAGATAAATATGAAGACTTTTCAATGAAAAATTTTCAAATTCTCATTTGAAAAAAAAAAGACCTATGAAGTAAGATTTTGATTCTTAAAAAAATGATGTTTTAAGAAAAACAGTTATAAAAGTTGTGAAGCCTTTGTTCAATGGAGCTTTCTTCTATTTTAGGAATGATTTATAAGACAGTAGGGCATAATCTCCTATAATTTCTTTTAATGATGTATAAGATCTCTGGACATAATTATCGATGAGCTTTATTTATTTTTCAAAGTTATTGAGCCTCTACTTGGAAGTGCTTTTTTTTTTCAAAGTTGTTGAACTTTTATTTAGAGGAGCTTTATTTAGTTTTCAAAGTTGTTAAGCCTCTATTTGAAAGAGCCTTATTTATTTTTCAAAGTCATTGAGCATTTGTTTAGAGGAGCTTTATTTTTTTTCAAAGTCGTTGAACCTCTATTTAGAGGAGCCTCATTTACTTTTCAAAAGTTGTTGAACCTTTGTTTAGAGAAGCCTTATTTATTTTTCAAAAGTTGTTGAGCCTCTGTTTAGAAGAGTCTTATTTAGTTTTCAAAGTTGTTGAGTCATACTTAAAGGAGCTTTATTTATTTTTCAAAGTTGTTGAGTCTTTACTTAGAAGAGCTTTATTTATTTCTCAAAAATTGTGGAACCTCTGTTTAGAGGAGTTTTTATGTTATTCAAGAAGTTTGAGTTTGCTTAAAAAAAAAAAGATGTCAAGTTGATTCTTGATTGGGTTGTTTATATCTTTAAACAATTTTTATTTCACAGAAAATGTACAAAGAGGGGCAGCTATAGACACCCAAATTTGTTTGGAGTTCTATTTATTGTTATTAATTAAAAAATAAATAATAAAAAATGAAAAAACAGGTGGTTGAATTTGTGTGAAATTGTTTGAATTGGATTGTAAAGTTTGAGTTAGGTTTAAGGTTGGAATTCAAAGGAAAATGTGATTCCTTTTTTAATTAGGGTTTTTTGGATAAGAACCCTATAAATACAAACTCACATCAAACATAGAAATACACATAGAAAAACACATAGAAAGAGGAAAAAATACATATAAGAGTAGGCTAAAAAAATGTATACAATAGAAAGCAGAAAGATAAAAAAAATTAAAAAAAATTTGAATTTTTTTTGGAAAAAATTGAAAATTTTTTAGATTTCAATGAATTTTTTCATATTTCGATGAAGATTCCAGCAATATTTGAAGTTTTCGGTGAAAATTCTAATTTTCGATGATTTTTCTAAATTTCTGTGAGGAATCCCAAAAAATGGCATTGACATTCATTGGTCTTAAAGAGAAAAAGAGAAGAAAAAAAGAAGAGAGAGAAGGGGAAGAAAGGAAATTTGAAAAAGAAGAAGAAGATTTTAGCTTTTTATATAAGTGCAAAATGACGTCATTTTGAAGATTAAAAAGGCCTAAGATTCGTGCGTTTTATTACCTAGTTAACCTAACCCAAGCATTGGCCCACATTTAACCCACGTCCAACCTTTGTCTCAAGCTAAGCTGAGCCGTCATCCCAAGTTATTCTAACTTTTCTTCTTACAACCGAGCCGCTTCCTGTTTTGGTATTTTTATTTTATTTGTTTGATTATTTTCAAAGTATTTTTGTATGATCAAATTTTAGGAAAAATAAAAATATATAAAACAAAATAAAATTTTTTTAAGAATAAATAATAATTATCTAATGATGGAATATTTAGAAATTTCAAATGGTAAATTTATAAGAAATTCCTAAGTGATAATTTTTTTTTTTAATTTGTCTCAAATTGTGGAATAATTTAGATAAAGTTTTAATAACAATAATTAATATTTATTTTCAATTTAAAAAACAATAATAAAACCAAAAAAACAAAAAAAAAAATTCTGGTTGAAAATATTTAACAATTATCCAAGGATGAGAATCTTAAAAATTTCAAATGGTAAATTTTCTAATAAATCTCTAGATGAGAAATTTCTTTAAATTTATCCATATTGGCGGAAGAATTTAAATAAAACTTCAAGAAAATCATTGTCATATTATTTTCTTTCCAAATATATATATAAAAAAAGAGAATTTTTAAACAGACCCAAATGATGAAAAATTTAGAAATAAAAATAAAAAAAAATTCTGAGGATGAAATTCTTAGTAATTACGAATGGTTGATTATCTAAAAAATTTCTAGGTAAGAAGATACTTCTAATTTTGATCGAAATTGTAGAATAATTAGATATATTTTCAATAAAAAACCAAAATAAAAAGATGATTAAACATTTTTCTAACGATAGAACTTCTTCAAGAAAACAAATGGGATTTTTGAATACTCTTGAGATGAATAAATATTTTTAAGAAATTTACCAAATTGATAAAGAATTTTAAAAATTATTTCCAATATTCAACATAAAATTTAAGACCATTAGAATCAAGATCTTAGGATAATTTAAAATAAAATGGTACCATCCTTTGCATGAATATGTGGGGGTGCTATAACCTTCCCTATATGTAACCAAACTCTTGAACCCTATTCTGATTAATAAACCATAATCTATTATTTTAGGGACCCTTAATCAAGGAGATCCTTAAAAGGATAGATTCATTAGATAGTCAATCACACCTAGAAAAAAGATTGATGGCAACTTTTATTGTTAAGTTTAGCTATAAATTTATGAGTCTATATGTTATGATAGCATGGGTCTTTGTTATGTAGAGATTCTTTCATTTTAATTGGTAGACCCTCAGCACATGCATAAGAGATGCATATTTCTAATGGTTGATGTGTGTACTTGGAAAAAAGTTCATATAATATCGTACTGATGGAAAATTCTAATGCCAAGCATACTGGTTTAATCTGTTTTGATGTTCTAGATTGACACAATGAAGCACTAAATCGTTTAACTGTTATAAGTCTACTTGTTTCTTTCATTGAGGCTACTTTTCTGTAACCTGAAAATTATACTTTTCTTCCTCCATTACTTAGAAGTTTAGTTTAATGGATAGATTGGTCCACAAATCTTCACCATAGTCACTAAAAATAAAGCTCTTGATTGCAGGTGTTTGAACTGGAGGGACACTGGACATCACGAGCTCATGACATAGTGAGAGTTGCCTTGCAAAGAGTCAAGTCTGATTAGGTATTGAATTGGTATCTTTTGGTTTGTGAATTGACTGATCTTTTCCTATCTTGTTTATAGAGCAGTTTGAGTGTCTTTGTTCAGATTAATAAAGATTATTGATCTAACTCGTTGATTAATTAGATGTATAATCTCAAGGATATAAAGAATACATTGTAATATATAAGTGTGAATACAGATTAAAAAAAAAAGAATGAAAACAATGTGTTTATTATTATTTCAAAAATGCATATTAATCGAGTTAAACATGATGATTAAGTGACATTTCTTACAGTTCTCATAAATATATATGCATTAGGAAAATGTTGAAGACAGCCTCCAGTGTTGAAGTTTCTTTGGCCTACTAATCATTTAGAGGCAATCCATTGTTCACATTGCTTGGATAGGTTGTGCTCACTAGTTTTTCAACAGCACGGTACCAATTGTGTAAGCTGTCATATTGAATGAACTATGAATTTATTAACTAATATGGTACTCAACTCTTAACGTCGTTAGCTCTAAAACATGATATGTGATGGGCAAACAGACCTCCAAGTACCACATTAGTTAACAGTTTTATAGTTCAGATAATACATTAGAGATTTTTAAAGTTCAGGTATCAGAATGAAATTTTCCTATGGTTGAGGGATCATTTGTAGCTAACCTTTCCGTTTTAGTTCCATTTCTTGCAAAGTCTATCATCAGGCCTATTCCTGCTTAAGAATTTAGTTATGATATGCTCTATCTCATCCTAGAAAAATAAACTGATGGTTTCAGTTGCTGCTGTTCTTTAGGAACTATGCATTCTTATGTGACATTAAAGCCAACTATGTGTGACTCAATGGAGAGAGTTTAATGTTTAAGTTCTTAAATTTGGAATTCCATTTATTGAATCTTTCTTCCTATTTGTCCAGGATTTCTTGAGGTGGAGATTTGGGTAAAGGAATTAAACTGGGAGCCTTGTACTTTTGTAAAGCTATTCCTTTCTGAGAAATAGAAGAGTTTATGTGCTTTTCTTCTCTCCTTAAAATAAATCCTTTTAATAGTTCTTTATTTTGATTGGATCTTATTGGTTCAATCCAATATATATTAGTACATTCTATTTTTTTTAAAAAAAGGTTTAGTACTTTGTTGAACTCTTACAGAAAAGTATATGGATCAAGAGCTGCTTCAGTTAACATCAAAGGAATCTATTTATTTTTGGAAAGAGAAATATAAAAATCAAAAGGGGAATTTAGTCAAGGATTGGTAGAATTGGTAAGGTTCGGATACTTTATAATGCTCAGGTCTGGATCTTATTGTCAGCAATTCTTACGATTTGTAAATCTAATATAAATCTTTTATGGAACATGCGGTTTCTTCTTACACTGAAATAGAGAAGCTTCTCTCACCTTCAATTTTTTTAAAAAAATTTGAAAGTTAGTTATTAAACCACACCTTCTCTATGTAAATTTTAAAGTTGTCTGGCTGTTTGTTTACTACAATAGGATACAGCTTGCTCCCATGTAGATACACTAGATTGAGACAGAAGGTGAACAAAGCTATCAAGTATCAATGCAGTGGAAATAATGGTTCCCATTTCTCCTACATATATATATATATATATATATATATATATATATATCAGCCGTGTGCAAAGGCATCTTACCATTCCATACATAATGTTGGCAGACAGCAATGAAAGATGGGGAAAACAATCATGCTGACAGATCTAAAATTTGGACCCAAGTCCAAACCATAAATACAAAAATGTACATTTCTTCAGAATGTTAGCAGGTACTAATAAAGTAATCCGGAATCCAAGAGAACCTCATTAAACTGATTCGATCAGGTAGAAAAATACTTGAAGTACAATTTTGAGAAAGATGATCTGATCCTGCGCCATGAATAAAGGATATATGTATGGATACATGTATTTCCTAACTAAATACCTTGTTACTAAGGGATACATGTACTCACTATTAAACCAAATGCTCAAGTGTCTCGTTCTTGTTCATCCCAACCATTTTTTATAGAATTAATGCAATAATAAAATCATTATTCCCACTCAATATGTTCATATCTTGTAAAATGTTGAGCAATGATAAGAGACAATTTCCATTAATCAAGTTTGAGAATAAAAATATGCTTATTTTCTGATTTTAATAGTTGAGGTATTCTTTGGTAATGTCACCGACAAATTGTCCTTTTCTTTACTTTCCAGGAAAGCAGGAACTATTAGAGCTTCCATGTGAAATTTTAACCAAACTCTGAGTAGTTAGTTACCTGCGGCCATACTTTCCCCCATATGACTGTTAGATGAACCACTAAGAAAACCAAACTCCTATTGATTAATGGTTTGACTAGTAGTTTTCACTTTCAGGATTTCCGGACCTTGTGTCCGGGACAAGCAATTAGTCACCAATACAGTCAAAATCGGCGCCTTATTTTTTGATGTCATGCATATTCAATCAAGATGGATCAACCTTTTCTCCCTAACACAGGGCCAGAAGAAGAGTGTAGCCGACGGTCATCCATACGGATCCCCTCCGGGTACCTTGATTTTGGCACGGCGGGACGCCAATCCACCGCTCATCTCATCACCAATGATGCCATTATCCCCATCATCACAACACCGAATTCTTCCTCCTATGTTAACCTTATAGCCAACCTGAACAAGAAAAGAAAAATCACTCGTCGTTCACATTCAGCTCCAACAGTTTTCACTGATGTCAGGGAAGCTTTTCAAGATCCTGGAGACAGAAAACCATCAAAATCAACTCCTTTCATCGTCCGCCAAGCCTTCATTTGGCTGGTTTTATACATATTGACTGGTATTTTGATATACATGAGCAGTGGAAGTTTCAAGGGGACTGAAACTCTCAAGCCAGTAGATGCCTTGTACTTCATTGTGGTTACACTCTGCACGATTGGCTATGGAGATATTGTTCCGGACACCACATTTACCAAGCTTTTCACATGTTTCTTTATATTGATTGGTTTCGGATTCATCGGTATTTTGCTTAATGGATTGGTTACTTACATTTGCGATAGACAAGAGTCGGTTCTTTTGAGCACAGTCGATGAGAATCGATTCAACACAATGGTTCAGACATATATGATAGATAAAGCAAAAGGAAGGATGAGAATAAGAATGAAAGTATGCTTGGCTCTGGTAGTTGTCGTCGGCTGTGTTGCTATTGGGACAGTAGCAGTGCATTTTCTGGAAAACTTGGACTGGGTTAACAGTTTTTATCTCTCTGTTACATCTGTGACAACTGTAGGTTATGGTGATTTCGCTTTCACGACTGTAACAGGGAGGTGTTTTGCAATTGTCTGGCTACTAGTAAGCACATTAGCTGTTGCCAGGGCCTTCCTATACTTAACAGAGCTTAGGATTGACAAGAGAAGCCGCAAAATTGCAAAATGGGTTCTTCAGAAAAAGATGACACTGGGGGATTTGGTTGCTGCAGACCTCGACAATGATGGATCTATCAGGTACTAATGATCTTTTACCATATATCTGCACTGTTTATTTGACCAATTTATTCTACTTCTATATATATATATATATATATATATATATATATATTCCTTTAGGTTTTCGGTAAGTAATTAATTTATCAGACTGATTAAAATGTGACAATTTAAAATATATATAGATACATGACACAAAAATAATAAAATAAAACGCACAAAAGTGATTAAGGGTTAAAATTTTAATAAAAAGTCCAAAACCATATAGAGGTTTAATAAAAACAAAAAAAAATGTATTCTTATTTTTCATATCAAGACATGTAATTTTCGTGTAAAATACAATAAAAATATACAAGTTGTCAGGTGTAGACCGGATGATTATGATATTACAAACAATTCATGCAACACAGCGTAAAGAACATGAGAGAATTAGCTCATTTAAACCTGGGATCAATGGGTTTAATGAGATCACCAAAACAGAACAAATTAAAGTGCTACTCTGCATTTAGTTGGTGTATTTTTTTTTTTTTTTTTTTTTTGAAGCATTTTGGTTGTTTGGTTTAGTTTATCTTTGACATGATAAAGGAACTCTCAGGGCATCAGTCTTGAAAGTACCTTGCATTTGCTAAGAATTGCTGAGAATGACAACGGCAATTCTCCATCATACAGCATGTTTTTAACATGAATGCATAGAAAAGCTCACAACTCCAATGAAAGCAAACACTTTTGGATAGAGGAATCTGAGTTATTCTAAAAGATACATTGATTAATTGAAGGATATTGTTGCAGATATTTTTGGGGCGAAAGAAAGACATTAAATTCTGATGAACAGTGAGTTCTGGCCATATCAGTTCTGGCCACTTGGACTTTTCTCTCTTCTTGTAAATACATTAGCATTATCAGGTTCTTATATTTACACCAATTTTCTGGTATTTACTGAATGTAAATCCAATCATTTTAATTCTCTAATGGTTGCAGTAAATCTGAATTTGTAATCTACAAGCTCAAGGAGATGGGAAAGATAGCAGAGAAAGACATCCTCCAAATCTGCAACCAATTTGATGCACTAGACAATAGCAATTGTGGCAAAATTACAGTGTCTGATCTCATGGATAGTGACAGACTACAATGACATTTCCAAACTTTATAAAGGGAATAAGGCAGGAACCATTTCTTGTTGGATCTTGCCATGGAGATTGCCTAATTGCAAATCTCTTCATACCGTACAGAAGCAGAACCACAAGAATACATGATCGTTTTCTCAACATCTATAAAACAAGCAAGCAGTTAATGCTACATCCTTCAGATTCATGGAATATTAGACTGTTATAGTAATTTAAGCAATTCTTTGTAAGTGATAACAAATGGACTCTCACTATTTTTACTTCTATGTCATTTGTTGTCCTTCACTAATTCAGGGAGAAGATGTCTGCTTTCAACTGGCATTAGAGATGTATAAAATATCTGTGCAGAAAAATTCACAAAATATGTCAATTTGATGATGAAAATGTAGTGACTCAGCATTATTTTTTTATACAAAAGAGGTCACAGCCTGAAGATAGGAGAAGGGGCCACAGATGTTGGGATTTGAATCTAGACCTGTTGAATATCAACTCTTAAGGGTGGCTGCATGAGCTAACTGAGTTAAGATACGGATTCTTAGTTTGAAAGTTCACTTAGTTCTTATACGTTAGTAAGGTGATGAATTCACCAAACGATGCTTTCTTCCACCCCCTACAGGTAACAAAATTGAAGGGGATATTGTATATCTGACATCAGCCATAGCACATCTAATACAAACTCAGCACATATGCTCAAAATAAGAAACATAAATCCAGCAGAACTCACCAAGGATTTCTTTTATTTGTCCCAAAATATTTGCATCATAATCATGCTGTTAAACCTTACAATGAAGAGTAGCCAGTGAATCATGTCTCTGTAGTAAGGAACTTCATGCCGATAGCCTCAGATTTCTCTGGTAACTGCAATTTTTACTATTCACAGCAGGTGTCAGCTAAACGAAATGATGGATGAAATTATAGAAATCACATGGACCACTAGAGGCTTTCATTTTTACATTGATTATGGTTCACCAAGGAGTCCTAATCACCATATCCAAGGAGAGTACAGAGGGAAGTCCTATGCATGTGTGATAACCAAAGTCTAAATACAATCCACACGGCTTATGAAGCTTTGACTGTCTCTAGTAGCTTATTGATCCTGAAGGTCGAACAAAAAATGTGAGCACTGACCACAGATTACCCTCTTAAGTAGCTGCTTCATCAACTCCACTGATGTTAGCCGCTCCAGTATGGACGAAAATGAAGTAGAATTGAACTGTCAGCCTGGTTACCATTTCTTTCCTTTCAAAAAACATGGCTATGGTTGGATAACGAGCTCCATGGATTTTATTTCCTGTTCCAGAAGTTTGTCATTTCAATTATACTCATATTTTCACTTTATGTTCTATCCAACTGTATTTCCATTATGCTTTACATTGTAATTTTGAAATTTTGAGTTCTTTATAATATAGAGAAAGATGAGCAGTTTTACTTCTTTGTATATCAGCAGTGAAAAGTTCCTTTCTTCCTTGTTTTCAAAGTAAGATCGAGGCAAAGACTTTTTTAATTTACACATGTTTTGACTGTGAACTATTTCAGAAGTCTTTTCTGAGTCTCCTCACAAGAAGTTTTGATTGAATCCGACTCAAGGAGTAGATTATTGGCCTTCTTAGTTTCAGATTCTTGTTTTCTCAACCCGAATTGGATTCGAACCAATCTGACGTTCCTTTCTTTTCCATTATTATAGGGTGATTCGGTCTGTCGTCCTCCTCATTATAGTCCTCCTAAAAGAAATAGCATTTCATCAGAATACATCCTTATTAGTCCTACACATAGTCATTATCTGATGGTTTCTAAGTTCTCAATGAAACAATGTATTGCTATTAGGATTTGTAAGGATGGTGAGCTTTATGAACTTCAATTTAAGAGAATCTTTCTAGAATAAACTTATATTCTTTCTGTAATTCTTTCAATATTATAATTTTTTTTTTTAAAATTTTGGAAGAAGGTGGATTCGAACCCTATTTTTTGAGTAGGGGATACATGCAGCAACCACGTGGGAATTTCCAATTCAAAACAGATTATCTTGGTCAATCTGCATATTTATCCACGAAAGGAAGTTAGAATCTTTTCAGATTTCATTTCCAAATTGGTCAACAGTGCACTAATCTAAATAGCATGGATCTTTGATTCAAAATCAATCCAAATCACGGGAATTACGTATGCATTAAAGTATGCATCTAACGTGGTTGGTGGCATAGAAATATAAGTATAGAAAACGTGGTTGAGTATGCAAAAGAGGTATATCAGATTCAGGATGGAGGCTTCAGGCAGCAGCAGGGCAACTACAATGGTGCTTATTGTGATGCTCATATTTGCAACAGAAAAAACAGTGATGGGAACACCTGCAGAAGATTTATGCTTTAAGGATTGTGTTATTCACTGTCCAGGGGGACAAAATGGGATTGCATGTGTTCTTTCATGTACACAATCTTGTTACAATGATGCTGCTACACTTTCAGACTTGGACCTAGATTGTTTGTCTCACAAGTGTACAAACTTTAAACATGTTGTAGATACGAAAGGAATGAAGAGTTGCATGCAAGATTGCTCAAAAGGCTCTAGCTATGGAGATGGTTTCTAACCTTTTATTTGCCGAGTGATGGCAGTATCCACAGTCCTGTGACAATAATGAAAAAATCAGATTAATAAAAGTGCCATCCAGTGATGAAATCTTTTTGTTCACTGTACTACATTTTTATTTTTAGTTTATTTTTACTGTTTTATTTAAGTATTTGGTATGATAGGGAGACAAAGTCAACAATCATGCACACAATTTGATGTATGGAACTTAAACATATCAGTGAATATAATGGTTGTGGTTTATACGAACTCCATGAGAGTTGGTTGCCAGGAAAACACTTTCTGAAGGGGGAAAAAGTAAGTGGCTGAAAAATCTGTCATAGATCACAAACTAGCCTTATCTTTTCAGGTAAGCAATTGGTATAGATGCCTCCAGATTAGAGTATAATTGAGCCAAATTGAATCGGTAATCTGTCAGGTTCAAACTCGGCTTGATTCAAAAGCTTGACGTTTGACTTAAGTTTGATCAACCTTTATTTTTCATGCCCAAACTCAGCTCGTAGTATAATTGAGCCATTTGTGCTCGACTCGATAGGCTCGACTAGACTTGGTAAAATTATAAACATTGTCATTTAATATTATATTTTTATCATTTACTTATATATATTTATATATAAATTTAAAGTATAAGTTCTACTAAATTCGATAAGACTCGCAAGTCTTTTGAGTTGTGTAACAAATTACTCGAATTTGGCTTGACTCATTATTCAAGTATCTTGAATTTGAGTTCAAGTTCGGATTGACAATGAATGAATTAAGCTCAAATCTTTTTCAAATTGAGCTCAAATAATTTATGAGTAACTTGATTCACTTAGACTCCCGTAAAGATACACCAGATTAGATTGTATTGTCACCATTAAAAACAAGTACATGACATTTAGGAGAAAGAGTTATGGTCAAAAGCAATGGACATGTATATTTTGGTCATTGTATTTGCCATTCTGTTTTGACAAAATTTAAAAACAAAAAAAAAAATTTTTAAATGAAAATGGTTACTTGTATTGCATTAATCTAACAATTAACCAAAGAAAACTGTCACGTCATGAGATCAAGACGCAATATGATCATATTACATTAAAGTAAAACTCCAAAATAATATAAAATCTTTTTTTTTAATCATTCTAAAATTTTTCAATAAAATAATATAATCTACCAAGTAAAATCCATAACATTAATTCAACTAATGATACATTTTTATATATCTAAATAAAAATCATATAAAAATACAAAACCATTTCATAAGATCTCATTGGCCAACATTATCTCCAATGACTACGTAATCTTTCCCATTTAATCTTCTAACTTTTCACAAAACTAAGCAAATTTATCACTTACTCATCTGTAAAAAAAAAGTAAAAAAAGAATGAGTAAACCACAACTCAACAAGTATAGACTCACACACTTTATTGGATCAAGCATCATTTTCATAAATATTATATAGATCATTCAAAATATTCGTCAAATCATAATGTCAAAACATTTCCGCATCATTATGTCAAATATTTCATATATCATAAATCAATATCAAAACATATCAATTCATAAATCATTACAAAATATGCTACAATTCAAATATCGTAATCAAATTAAATCATTGATCAATTATTAAAGTCACCATAAATTATCATCATCATAAATCATTAGTTCATCGTTAGTTTATCATTAGTTACGATCGCTGCTATAATCCGTGACATTGGTCGTATCGACAATTTCATTCTCATAATCATTGTTAACCATTATAACTCGTTGGCCAAGGCCTTACGCTAATTATTATAACCTATTAGTAGAGCCGTATGATTATATCTATGCTAACTAATATTACCCATTAGTCATGACCATAAAACTAGTTTTGATGTCAATAATCCTACTTCTCAGGGATATAAAAACTTAGCTATCATAAAATCATTACTTAAACATAAATCATTTTCTCATTTCATTCATAAGCATGATCCATCATTTACATAGCAAAAACATAAAATAATCATATGCTTAGTCATATTTTCATATATTGAAAATAATGAAATAAAATATTAACTTATTTAAAAATATACATATATACATAGGTTCAAAAACAAGTAAAGTGTGTGAGATTTTACTTTCCTCTTTTCGATTTCACCACTTAGTTTTTCCTTCAAAATAATTAATAGTCTATTCAAGATAATTTCAACATAATAGAAATTAATCAAATCATTTCGAGACCAATGATACGAAAATACAATTAAGATAAACAAAAGTTAACTCAACTAATTAATATTGATAGTCTAAGTTCCTTTAACTAAAACAGTCATATCTCAAGATATCTAACTCATAATTAAGATCTTTTTAATGCATTAAAAACTAGACTCGATATACTTTCTAACGATATATGGCTTATCTTTTAATTCCTTGTAGATTAATTGTAATAAATATTGAAATCCACATCATATCTACTACAAACATCATATATTTTTTCTAATAAAAATTACATATTTATTCATAGGAGACTTCAAATTTAATTCAGCTTATTTCGCTAGAAAGTAGACTAAATAATCTTTGAAAACCTGTATGGCTCAATTGTTAATTCTCTATATAAAATTTAAGACAATTTTCATAATTTAACCTTGATACTGTTGTCTAGTAACTTGCATATCCTTAAAGAAAAATTAGATAACTCTTCATAAAAAACTCGAATTTGACTTTCGTTTGTTTCATTAGAAAGTAGATCAACAAGCGTTCCAACAATTTATAATACTTATAGTAATAATCTATCCATTAATACAAAATTTCATTTTAATTCACTGTTGTAAATCATAGCAACTTATCTAAAAACATAATTTCTCCTTCAATTTTTAAAAACTCAAATCCCTACTTTCAACCTTTAAACTCCAATCAATAATCATCAATAAATCTTAAGAACATGAAATAAATAAAGTCTAATAATTTACCCAAATATATCAATAAGATTAATGAAAAATTTCATAATTTTTTTTAGTTTTTATATTAAAACTTTAACTCCAAATAATAGTAATTGATATGGTATTTTTTTTAAATAAAAAGATTGTAGATATTCACCATTAGAAAATTAACTGGATTGTAGTCTTCAATTTTGTATCATGTACTTAATTTTTTATGCTCTCTAACCCTAAGTAAGATGGTTAAGAAGAACTCCATTTTTTTTTATTTCACTAAAACTAGGTTTTTTTTCTAGTAAAACACTCAATCATTTTTTTCTTTAGTAATTAACCTCCTAATTAACTTAATGGACTTTGATAATAGTATAGTCTAATTATCATTTGAGTTGAAGTATTTTGTGGAGACTCACACTTAACTTACGATATATTATCCGATTTGATTCAAAAGTTTCATAGTTTTGTTCCACAAAAAAAACCTAATAGATTTGAGTTTAAATTCTTATATATATCATATCATTTATATACATTTTTCTAATATGAAATTGGAGGTGTTACAGAAATTATGCGGAGAGCTCGAGTTGCTGATGTGGTGAACAGATTTAACAATTGACATGGTTAGGAGGTCCTACAAACACATGGGCGCGAAAGGAAGGTCGGATAGATACACCAGATAGATGCCTTAAATGCAAAAGAAATGATGATAGGGGAGCCAAAGGATATTAATTTGGTTAAAATGAAAGATCTAAGAAATTTATAAGGAAAGAGAATAAGAGAAAAAGGAATTGAATGATCATCCATATCAATTCATAAAGAAAGCAATAGTGATTAGTTAGGATCATCGTGGCACAAAAAGAAAGAAAGAAAAAACTTTAGGAAAATTAGTAATCAAATTAGGAACCACGACAATTCAAATCCCCATGGCAAATTGCCAAGAATCCTGCGGCAGTTTCAATTAATTGAATCAAATTGATCATAGTAATCTCATGATAATTTATCATCGTCGGTGATCATAGCAATCCAAATTAGGCCAACTATTGAATTTTGAATCTTTCAAGGTAAAAAGATAAATTTATTTATCAATCATGTTGATGTAGATATTTTGTACTCCAAAGATAAAATAAAATTTTTTATTCAATCATAAGAAATTTTTTACCATCAAAGATATTATAGTCATTTACCGACTTGACGTGGCCAAATAGTTACAAGATTCCTCCTCAACATGACTTAAATCTTCAAAATGCATCCTTGAAACGCGAATCTGAACTTTCATCTCAGAAATATCTTAATTTCATACAGGTACCTCAAAGACCACTCATTTTCTCTATTTCATTCAGCCTTGATAAATTCTTTGCTCCCCTTTCTCCTTCTTCACTCGTTATGACAAAGTCTTCACATGGTTCCTTTTTCTCTTAAGTGCTTGCCCTTAGATCAGTTTTCGCCATCATCATATGACAAATTTCAACTGTCATGAAATTTTGTAACTGAAACTTCTAGTTGAATTGAGAACTATGCTTTGGGAACGAAAATGTAAGTATGATCATGTTTAATTCGTTCGGAAATGGAGTTTTGTTCACAATAGATTTATCCAAAAATGAATTACAAGGTGATAAATTTTTACAAAAATTTTAAAATGAGGATAAGGGTTGCAAAATAATTTTATTAGGATAACGAAATAATTCATTACAAGATATAATAAAAATTATAAATTTTTTACTACACTAAATAAAATTACAACGGCAAATAGAATTTTTGTTTTCAAGGTACTTTTCACTTGTGTGGATCGATATGTTTTGGTAAATCAATTAAGGTAAAATTGTTAATACCGTATTTAATAATATTTTTATTTTTTTTAAATTAATATATATCAATATCAATTGTTTTGATATATTATTTTAATTTTTTCAATTTAATATAAATATATTTATAAATATACTTAAATTTTTACGTAATAATATTATTTATAATATGCAAAATAAATATACAATATATTTAAATATCAAATAAATAAATTTAAAAGTATAAAAAATAGTATCATGATTCTTTTAAACATTTACTCTGATCACATGATATTTAAATAATTTTTTTGTACAAAAATATATTAAAATATAAATAAAGAGATGAAAAAAAATCATTTTAAGATAAAATAAAAAGATAAAAACAAATGAGCTTGGGTTTAAGAGTCTTAAACCTTAGAGGGGTACACAGTTGCATTTTTTGAAGAGATTGAAATTAAAGTTATTAATATTATATCCGAGAATTTTTTTTTTTAATTGGTAAGTGTTGGTAACAATTGTTTTGGTATATTATTTCATTTTGGTTTAATACAAATATATGTATAAATATACTTGAACTTTTACATAATAATACTACTAACAATATACAAAATAAATATGTAATATTTTTAAATATCAAATAAATAAGTTTAAAAGTATAAGAAACAATATATCAATTTATTATAATATTTTTAAATACTTAATCTAATCACATGATATTTAAATAAATATTTTTATGAAAGAATATATTAAAATAAAAACAAACATAAGAAAAAAATTAAATATTAAACTAAAAATAAAAAGATGAAGAAAAAAAAAACTTTGCTTTAAGAGTTTTAAACCTTATACAAGGACATAGTAGCTTTTTTGAAAACGATTGAAATAGATATTACTATTTGGTTTGAAATAACAAAGTATTAAAAAAATATATTTACTCTAAAAGGTAAAGAGATGTGGCTCAAGTTTTAACTTTCTAAGGGTTTTATTTTTTTTTATTAAATTAAAAATTGTCA